>NC_068450.1:2648551-2683551 GCF_023373465.1 Oncorhynchus keta | reverse complement strand
GAGGAGAGAGGGTAGAGGAAAGAGGAAAGAGGAGAGAGGAGAGAGGAGAGAGGAGAGAGGAAAGAGGAGAGAGGGTAGAGGTGAGAGGGTAGAGGAGAGAGGAAAGAGGCGAGAGGAAAGAGGAGAGAGGGTAGAGGAAAGAGGAGAGAGGAGAGAGGAGAGAGGAGAGAGGAAAGAGGAGAGAGGGTAGAGGTGAGAGGGTAGAGGAGAGAGGAAAGAGGCGAGAGGAAAGAGGGGAGAGGGAAGAGGTGAGAGGAAAGAGGAGAGAGGAAAGAGGAGAGAGGGTAGAGGGAAGAGGTGAGAGGAAAGAGGAGAGAGGGTAGAGGAAAGAGGAGAGAGGAGAGAGGAAAGAGGCGAGAGGAAAGAGGAGAGAGGGTAGAGGTGAGAGGAAAGAGGAGAGAGGGTAGAGGTGAGAGGAAAGAGGAGAGAGGGAAGAGGAGAGAGGGAAGAGGTGAGAGGAAAGAGGAAAGAGGAGAGAGGGTAGAGGGTAGAGGAGAGATGAGAGACGGTAGAGGAGAGAGGTTAGAGGGTAGAGTTGAGAGGAAAGAGGGTAGAGGGTAGACAGAGGGAAAATGAGAAAGGAAAATGTAGAGAGATGGAAGGATTGAGGAGGGATTGAGAGGAGAGGTAATGAGATGGAGGGATTGAGAGGAGAGGTAAAGAAATGGAGGGATTGAGAGGAGAGGTAAAGAAATGGAGGGATTGAGAGGAGAGGTAAAGAAATGGAGGGATTGAGAGAGGGAGAAGTGAGATGGAGAGATCGTCTGTAAATTTGGTGAGTGTTGAACTCTGGGGTTATTACCTCATCGTCAGTGTGTGTGATGGCCATGTTGACTCTGGTCTGTTGGATCGTAGCCAATCGCATCACAACTCACTGGAATCACTTCCAGACTCAGTGACGTCCTCTCTCAGGTTCACAGCGTGAACGAAGCAACACACACATCCACACAAACACGCACACACAGGCATGGATTCACCACTAGAGGCCGGCAGTGTGAATCTTGTGAGCACACTCGCGCACGTGTGTACCGTGTGTGTGTGTGTGTGTGTTTTGGGTGGTAGGTACAGAGGTCGGCTAAGAGCCATGCTCTACAATTCTATTACACTGTAGATGCTTTTTAAGTTTCCCCACCTACACTTGCTATGAGTGTGTTGTCTTAGGGTTAGTGTGTTGTGTTTCAATGAGTGTGTGTTGGGGCAGGGTTAGTGTGTTGTGTTTCAATGAGTGTGTGTTGGGGCAGGGTTAGTGTGTTGTGTTTCAATGAGTGTGTGTTGGGGCAGGGTTAGTGTGTTGTGTTTCATTGTGTGTGTGTTGGGGCAGGGTTAGTGTGTTGTGTTTCATTGTGTGTGTGTTGAGGCAGGGTTAGTGTGTTGTGTTTCAATGAGTGTGTGTTGGGGCAGGGTTAGTGTGTTGTGTTTCATTGTGTGTGTGTTGGGGCAGGGTTAGTGTGTTGTGTTTCATTGAGTGTGTGTTGGGGCAGGGTTAGTGTGTTGTGTTTCAATGAGTGTGTGTTGGGGCAGGGTTAGTGTGTTGTGTTTCAATGAGTGTGTGTTGGGGCAGGGTTCGTGTGTTGTGTTTCAATGAGTGTGTGTTGGGGCAGGGTTAGTGTGTTGTGTTTCATTGTGTGTTGTGTTAAGCTCTCACAGTCTCACTGCAGAATCAAAACTCAAATCAGGACTAAGATCGAATCTATCATGGATTACAAAGAGGAACTCAGCCATGAGCTGCCCAGTGGCACCAGAGGAGCTAAATTCCTTCTCTGCTCGCTTCGAGGCAAGCAACACTAAACCTACATGAGATCACCAGCTGTTCGGATGATCTCGCTATAAATTGCCAATGTGATTAAAACCTTCAAACAGGTAGACATTCACAAGACCGTGAGGCCAGACAGATTACCAGGATGGGTACTCAGACCAGCTGGCAAGTGTCTTCACTGACATTTTCAACCTCTCCCTGACCCAGTCTGTAATACCTACATGTTTTAAGCAGACCAGCATAGTCCCTGTACCCAAGAACGCCAAGGCAACCTGTCTAAATTACTATCACCCCGTAGCACTCACATATGTAGCTAAACTCATCACCAAGCTCAGGACCCTGGGACTAGTGGGTTGATTCACTGTTGTGGTCATCCTGTCTGGGTTGGCGCCCCCCCCCCCTTGGGTGGTGCCGTGGCGGAGATCTTTGTGGGCTATACTCAGCCTTGTCTGAGGATGGTAAGTTGGTGGTTGAAGATATCCCTCTAGTGGTGTGCGGGCTGTGCTTTGGCAAAGTGGGTGGGGTTATATCCTTCCTATTTGGCCCTGTCCGGGGGTGTCCTCGGATGGGGCCACAGTGTCTCCCGACCCCTCCTGTCTCAGCCTCCAGTATTTATGCTGCAGTAGTTTGTGTCAGGGGGCTAGGGTCAGTTTGTTATATCTGGAGTACTTCTCCTGTCCTATTCGGTGTCCTGTGTGAATCTAAGTGTGCGTTCTCTAATTCTCTCCTTCTTTCTTTCTCTCTCTCGGAGGACCTGAGCCCTAGGACCATGCCCCAGGACTACCTGACATGATGACTCCTTGCTGTCCCCAGTCCACCTGGCCATGCTGCTGCTCCAGTTTCAACTGTTCTACCGTACTATTATTTGACCATGCTGGTCATTTATGAACATTTGAACATCTTGGCCATGTTCTGTTATAATCTACACCCGGCACAGCCAGAAGAGGACTGGCCACCCCACATAGCCTGGTTCCTCTCTAGGTTTCTTCCTAGGTTTTGGCCTTTCTAGGGAGTTTTTCCTAGCCACTGTGCTTCTACACCTGCATTGCTTGCTGTTTGGGGTTTTAGGCTGGGTTTCTGTACAGCACTTTGAGATATCAGCTGATGTACGAAGTGCTATATAAATACATTTGATTTGATTTTGAATTGACTAAACCCCTCCCTCTGCAACTGGATCCTGGACTTTATGAGGGGCTGCCCCCAGGTGGTAAGGGTAGGTAACAACACATCCGCCATGCT
This sequence comes from Oncorhynchus keta, assembly GCF_023373465.1. NCBI lineage: Eukaryota > Metazoa > Chordata > Actinopteri > Salmoniformes > Salmonidae > Oncorhynchus > Oncorhynchus keta. The sequence goes on along the minus strand of NC_068450.1, from coordinate 2,680,556 downwards.
GGCCCTCAACAAGGTGGCCCCTAAGAGGTGTGTGCTCAGTTCCATCTTGTACTTCCTGTTCACCCAGGAAGTACACAAACGACTACAACACCATTATTAAGTTGGCTGATGACACAACGGTGGTTGACCTGATCACCGACGACGATGAGACAGCCTATAGGGATGCCAGGACAACAATCTCTCCCTCAACGTCATCAAGACAAAGGCGCTGATAGTGGACTACAAGAAATTAAGGACCATCGACAGTAGTGGAGATGGGGCTCAATGCCATCCAGGACCTCTATATCAGGCAGTGTCAGAGGAAGGCTATAACAATTGTCAAAGACTAGCCATGAAGCCATAAAACTGCTTTAGAGTTAATTAAATTAGAGTTAAATTAGATTTTATTAAATAGTGAACCAGCTACCTGAACAATCTACATTGACCCTTTTTGCAGTAACACTTTTGACTCATCACATACGCTGCTCCTAATGTTTAGTATTTAGACCAATTTATTTCTAGTTATACAGTGTCTTGGGAAAGTATTCAGACCACTTTATTCTTAGTTATACAGTGTCTTGGGAAAGTATTCAGACCACTTTATTCCTAGTTATACAGTGTCTTCAGAAAGTATTCAGACCACTTTATTCCTAGTTATACAGTATCTTGAAAGTATTCAGACCACTTTATTCCTAGTTATACAGTGCCTTGGGAAAGTATTCAGACCACTTTATTCCTAGTTATACAGTGTCTTCAGAAAGTATTCAGACCACTTTATTCCTAGTTATACAGTATCTTGGGAAAGTATTCAGACCACTTTATTCCTAGTTATACAGTGTCTTCAGAAAGTATTCAGACCACTTTATTCCTAGTTATACAGTGTCTTCAGAAAGTATTCAGACCACTTTATTCCTAGTTATACAGTGTCTTCAGAAAGTATTCAGACCACTTTATTCCTAGTTATACAGTGTCTTCAGAAAGTATTCAGACCACTTTATTCCTAGTTATACAGTGTCTTCAGAAAGTATTCAGACCACTTTATTCCTAGTTATACAGTGTCTTCAGAAAGTATTCAGACCACTTTATTCCTAGTTATACAGTTTCTTCAGAAAGTATTCAGACCACTTTATTCCTAGTTATACAGTGTCTTGGGAAAGTAATTCCTAGTTATACAGTGTCTTGGGAAAGTTCAGACCACTTTATTCCTAGTTATACAGTGTCTTGGGAAAGTATTCAGACCACTTTATTCCTAGTTATACAGTGTCTTCAGAAAGTATTCAGACCACTTTATTCCTAGTTATACAGTGTCTTCAGAAAGTATTCAGACCACTTTATTCTTAGTTATACAGTGTCTTCAGAAAGTATTCAGACCACTTTATTCCTAGTTATACAGTGTCTTCAGAAAGTATTCAGACCACTTTATTCCTAGTTATACAGTGTCTTCAGGAAAGTATTCAGACCACTTTATTCCTAGTTATACAGTGTCTTCAGAAAGTATTCAGACCACTTTATTCCTAGTTATACAGTGTCTTGGGAAAGTATTCAGACCACTTTATTCTTAGTTATACAGTGTCTTGGGAAAGTATTCAGACCACTTTATTCCTAATTATACAGTGTCTTCAGAAAGTATTCAGACCACTTTATTCCTAGTTATACAGTATTTTGGCAAAGTATTCAGACCACTTTATTCCTAGTTATACAGTGTCTTCAGAAAGTATTCAGACCACTTTATTCCTAGTTATACAGTGTCTTCAGAAAGTATTCAGACCACTTTATTCCTAGTTATACAGTGTCTTGGGAAAGTATTCAGACCACTTTATGCCTAGTTATACAGTGTCTTCAGAAAGTATTCAGACCACTTTATTCCTAGTTATACAGTGTCTTGACCACTTTATTCCTAGAAAGTATTTCAGACCACTTTATTCCTAGTTATACAGTGTCTTGGGAAATTCCTAGTATTCTTTATTCCTAGTTATACAGTGTCTTCAGAAAGTATTCAGACCACTTTATTCCTAGTTATACAGTGTCTTCAGAAAGTATTCAGACCACTTTATTCTAGTTATACAGTGTCTTCAGAAAGTATTCAGACCACTTTATTCTTTATACAGTGTCTTGGAAAGTATTCAGACCACTTTATTCCTAGTTATACAGTGTCTTCAGAAAGTATTCAGACCACTTTATTCCTAGTTATACAGTGTCTTCAGAAAGTATTCAGACCACTTTATTCCTAGTTATACAGTGTCTTCAGAAAGTATTCAGACCACTTTATTCCTAGTTATACAGTGTCTTCAGAAAGTATTCAGACCACTTTATTCCTAGTTATACAGTGTCTTGGAAAGTATTCAGACCACTTTATTCCTAGTTATACAGTGTCTTCCACTTTATTCCTAAAGTATATTCAGACCACTTTATTCCTAGTTATACAGTGTCTTCAGAAAGTATTCAGACCACTTTATTCCTAGTTATACAGTGTCTTCATATTCAGACCACTTTATTCCTAGTTATACAGTGTCTTGGAAAGTATTCAGACCACTTTATTCCTAGTTATACAGTGTCTTCAGAAAGACCACTATTCAGACCACTTTATTCCTAGTTATACAGTGTCTTCAGAAAGTATTCAGACCACTTTATTCCTAGTTATACAGTTATATTCAGTTTCTTGTTATACAGAAAAGTATTCAGACCACTTTATTCCTAGTTATACAGTGTCTTGGGAAAGTATTCAGACCACTTTATTCCTAGTTATACAGTGTCTTCAGAAAGTATTCAGACCACTTTATTCCTAGTTATACAGTGTCTTCAGAAAGTATTCAGACCCACTTTATTCCTAGTTATACAGTGTCTTCAGAAAGTATTCAGACCACTTTATTCCTAGTTATACAGTGTCTTCAGAAAGTATTCAGACCACTTTATTCTAGTTATACAGTGTCTTGGGAAAGTATTCAGACCACTTTATTCCTAGTTATACAGTGTCTTGGGAAAGTATTCAGACCACTTTATTCCTAGTTATACAGTGTCTTCTTGGGAAAGTATTCAGACCACTTTATTCCTAGTTATACAGTGTCTTCAGAAAGTATTCAGACCACTTTATTCCTAGTTATAGTGTCTTGAGAAAGTATTCAGACCACTTTATTCCTAGTTATACAGTGTCTTCAGAAAGTATTCAGACCACTTTATTCCTAGTTATACAGTGTCTTCAGAAAGTATTCAGACCACTTTATTCCTAGTTATACAGTGTCTTCAGAAAGTATTCAGACCACTTTATTCCTAGTTATACAGTGTCTTCAGAAAGTATTCAGACCACTTTATTCCTAGTTATACAGTGTCTTCAGAAAGTATTCAGACCACTTTATTCCTAGTTATACAGTGTCTTGGGAAAGTATTCAGACCACTTTATTCCTAGTTATACAGTGTCTTGGGAAAGTATTCAGACCACTTTATTCCTAGTTATACAGTGTCTTCAGGGAAAGTATTCAGACCACTTTATTCCTAGTTATACAGTGTCTTCAGAAAGTATTCAGACCACTTTATTCCTAGTTATACAGTGTCTTCAGAAAGTATTCAGACCACTTTATTCCTAGTTATACAGTGTCTTCAGTATTCAGACCACTTTATTCTTAGTTATACAGTGTCTTGGGAAAGTATTCAGACCACTTTATTCCTAGTTATACAGTTATACAGTGTCTTCAGAAAGTATTCAGACCACTTTATTCCTAGTTATACAGTGTCTTCAGAAAGTATTCAGACCACTTTATTCCTAGTTATACAGTGTCTTCAGAAAGTATTCAGACCACTTTTATATTCTTCAGAAAGTATTCAGACCACTAGTTATACAGTGTCTTCAGAAAGTATTCAGACCACTTTATTCCTAGTTATACAGTGTCTTCAGAAAGTATTCAGACCACTTTATTCCTAGTTATACAGTGTCCTAGTTATACAGTGTCTTCAGAAAGTATTCAGACCACTTTATTCCTAGTTATACAGTGTCTTGGGAAAGTATTCAGACCACTTTATTCCTAGTTATACAGTGTCTTCAGAAAGTATTCAGACCACTTTATTCCTAGTTATACAGTGTCTTGGGAAAGTATTCAGACCACTTTATTCCTAGTTATACAGTGTCTTCAGAAAGTATTCAGACCACTTTATTCCTAGTTATACAGTGTCTTGGGAAAGTATTCAGACCACTTTATTCCTAGTTATACAGTGTCTTCAGAAAGTATTCAGACCACTTTATTCCTAGTTATACAGTGTCTTCAGAAAGTATTCAGACCACTTTATTCCTAGTTATACAGTGTCTTCAGAAAGTATTCAGACCACTTTATTCCTAGTTATACAGTGTCTTCAGAAAGTATTCAGACCACTTTATTCCTAGTTATACAGTGTCTTGGGAAAGTATTCAGACCACTTTATTCCTAGTTATACAGTGTCTTGGGAAAGTATTCAGACCACTTTATTCCTAGTTATACAGTGTCTTCAGAAAGTATTCAGACCACTTTATTCCTAGTTATACAGTGTCTTCAGAAAGTATTCAGACCACTTTATTCCTAGTTATACAGTGTCTTCAGAAAGTATTCAGACCACTTTATTCCTAGTTATACAGTGTCTTCAGAAAGTATTCAGACCACTTTATTCCTAGTTATACAGTGCCTTCAGAAAGTATTCAGACCACTTTATTCTAGTTATACAGTGTCTTGGGAAAGTATTCAGACCACTTTATTCCTAGTTATACAGTGTCTTGGGAAAGTATTCAGACCACTTTATTCCTAGTTATACAGTGTCTTCAGAAAGTATTCAACCACTTTATTCCTAGTATTGTCTTCAGACCACTTTATTCCTAGTTATACAGTGTCTTCAGAAAGTATTCAGACCACTTTATTCCTAGTTATACAGTGTCTTCAGAAAGTATTCAGACCACTTTATTCCTAGTTATACAATGTCTTGGGAAAGTATTCAGACCACTTTATTCTTAGTTATACAGTGTCTTCAGAAAGTATTCAGACCACTTCATTCCTAGTTATACAGTATCTTGGGAAAGTATTCAGACCGCTTTATTCCTAGTTATACAGTGTCTTCAGAAAGTATTCAGACCACTTTATTCCTAGTTATACAGTGTCTTGGGAAAGTATTCAGACCACTTTATTCCTAGTAATACAGTGTCTTCAGAAAGTATTCAGACCACTTTATTCCTAGTTATACAGTGCTTTGGGAAAGTATTCAGACCACTTTATTCCTAGTTATACAATTTCTTCAGAAAGTATTCAGACCACTTTATTCTTAGTTATACGGTGTCTTGGGAAAGTATTCAGACCACTTTATTCCTAGTTATACAGTGTCTTGGGAAAGTATTCAGACCACTTTATTCCTAGTTATACAGTGTCTTCAGAAAGTATTCAGACCACTTTATTCCTAGTTATACAGTGTCTTCAGAAAGTATTCAGACCACTTTATTCTTAGTTATACAGTGTCTTGGGAAAGTATTCAGACCACTTTATTCCTAGTTATACAGTGTCTTCAGAAAGTATTCAGACCACTTTATTCCTAGTTATACAGTGTCTTCAGAAAGTATTCAGACCACTTTATTCCTAGTTATACAGTGTCTTCAGAAAGTATTCAGACCACTTTATTCCTAGTTATACAGTGTCTTCAGAAAGTATTCAGACCACTTTATTCCTAGTTATACAGTGTCTTCAGAAAGTATTCAGACCACTTTATTCCTAGTTATACAGTGTCTTGGGAAAGTATTCAGACCACTTTATTCCTAGTTATACAGTGTCTTGGGAAAGTATTCAGACCACTTTATTCCTAGTTATACAGTGTCTTGGGAAAGTATTCAGACCACTTTATTCCTAGTTATACAGTGTCTTCATATTCAGACCACTTTATTCCTAGTTATACAGTGTCTTCAGAAAGTATTCAGACCACTTTATTCCTAGTTATATTCAGACCACTTTATTCAGACCACTTTATTCTTAGTTATACAGTGTCTTCAGAAAGTATTCAGACCACTTTATTCCTAGTTATACAGTGTCTTGGGAAAGTATTCAGACCACTTTATTCCTAGTTATACAGTGTCTTCAGAAAGTATTCAGACCACTTTATTCCTAGTTATACAGTGTCTTGGGAAAGTATTCAGACCACTTTATTCCTAGTTATACAGTGTCTTCAGAAAGTATTCAGACCACTTTATTCCTAGTTATACAGTTATATTCAGACCACTTTATTCCTAGTTATACAGTGTCTTCAGAAAGTATTCAGACCACTTTATTCCTAGTTATACAGTGTCTTGGAAAGTATTCAGACCACTTTATTCCTAGTTATACAGTGTCTTCAGAAAGTATTCAGACCACTTTATTCCTAGTTATACAGTGTCTTCAGAAAGTATTCAGACCACTTTATTCCTAGTTATACAGTGTCTTCAGAAAGTATTCAGACCACTTTATTCAGTTACCTTGGGAAAGTATTCAGACCACTTTATTCCTAGTTATACAGTGTCTTGGGAAAGTATTCAGACCACTTTATTCCTAGTTATACAGTGTCTTGGGAAAGTATTCAGATACCCACTTTATTCTTAGTTATACAGTGTCTTCAGAAAGTATTCAGACCACTTTATTCCTAGTTATACAGTGTCTTCAGAAAGTATTCAGACCACTTTATTCCTAGTTATATATTCAGACCACTCCTAGTTATACAGTGTCTTCAGAAAGTATTCAGACCACTTTATTCCTAGTTATACAGTGTCTTCAGAAAGTATTCAGACCACTTTATTCCTAGTTATACAGTGTCTTGGGAAAGTATTCAGACCACTTTATTCCTAGTTATACAGTGTCTTCAGAAAGTATTCAGACCACTTTATTCCTAGTTATACCTTCAGACCACTTTATTCCTAGTTATACAGTGTCTTCAGAAAGTATTCAGACCACTTTATTCCTAGTTATACAGTGTCTTCAGAAAGTATTCAGACCACTTTATTCCTAGTTATACAGTGTCTTCAGAAAGTATTCAGACCACTTTATTCCTAGTTATACAGTGTCTTGGGAAAGTATTCAGACCACTTTATTCCAGTGTCTTCAGAAAGTATTCAGAGTTAGACCACTTTATTCAGTTATACAGTGTCTTGGGAAAGTATTCAGACCACTTTATTCCTAGTTATACAGTGTCTTTATACAGAAAGTATTCAGACCACTTTATTCCTAGTTATACAGTGTCTTGGGAAAGTATTCAGACCACTTTATTCCTAGTTATACAGTGTCTTCAGAAAGTATTCAGACCACTTTATTCCTAGTTATACAGTGTCTTGGAAAGTATTCAGACCACTTTATTCCTAGTTATACAGTGTCTTCAGAAAGTATTCAGACCACTTTATTCCTAGTTATACAGTGTCTTGGGAAAGTATTCAGACCACTTTATTCCTAGTTATACAGTGTCTTCAGAAAGTATTCAGACCACTTTATTCCTAGTTATACAGTGCCTTGGGAAAGTATTCAGACCACTTTATTCCTAGTTATACAATGTCTTCAGAAAGTATTCAGACCACTTTATTCTTTAGTTATATTCAGAAAGTATTCAGACCACTTTATTCCTAGTTATACAGTGTCTTGGGAAAGTATTCAGACCACTTTATTCCTAGTTATACAGTGTCTTGGGAAAGTATTCAGACCACTTTATTCCTAGTTATACAGTGTCTTCAGAAAGTATTCAGACCACTTTATTCCTAGTTATACAGTGTCTTTATACAGTGTCTTCAAAGAAAGTATTCAGACCACTTTATTCCTAGTTATACAGTGTCTTGGGAAAGTATTCAGACCACTTTATTCCTAGTTATACAGTGTCTTCAGAAAGTATTCAGACCACTTTATTCCTAGTTATACAGTGTTGGGAAAGTATTCTTATTCCTAGTTATACAGTGTCTTGAAAGTATTCAGACCACTTTATTCCTAGTTATACAGTGTCTTCAGAAAGTATTCAGACCACTTTATTCCTAGTTATACAGTGTCTTCAGAAAGTATTCAGACCACTTTAGATACCACTTTATTCCTAGTTATACAGTGTCTTCAGAAAGTATTCAGACCACTTTATTCCTAGTTATACAGTGTCTTCAGAAAGTATTCAGACCACTTTATTCCTAGTTATACAGTGTCTTGGGAAAGTATTCAGACCACTTTATTCCTAGTTATACAGTGTCTTGGGAAAGTATTCAGACCACTTTATTCCTAGTTATACAGTGTCTTCAGAAAGTATTCAGACCACTTTATTCCTAGTTATACAGTGTCTTCAGAAAGTATTCAGACCACTTTATTCTTAGTTATACAGTGTCTTGGGAAAGTATTCAGACCACTTTATTCCTAGTTATACAGTGTCTTGGGAAAGTATTCAGACCACTTATTCCTAGTGTCTTCAGTGTCTTCAGAAAGTATTCAGACCACTTTATTCCTAGTTATACAGTGTCTTCAGAAAGTATTCAGACCACTTTATTCCTAGTTATATTCAGACCACTTTACAGTGTCTTCAGAAAGTATTCAGACCACTTTATTCCTAGTTAACAGTATTCAGACCACTTTATTCCTAGTTATACAGTGTCTTCAGAAAGTATTCAGACCACTTTATTCCTAGTTATACAGTGTCTTCAGAAATTCTATTATACAGATGCAGTGTCTTCAGAAAGTATTCAGACCACTTTATTCCTAGTTATACAGTGTCTTGGGAAAGTATTCAGACCACTTTATTCCTAGTTATACAGTGTCTTGGGAAAGTATTCAGACCACTTTATTCCTGTTATACAGTTTCTTGGGAAAGTATTCAGACCACTTTATTCCTAGTTATACCACTTTATTCAGTTATCTTCTTCAGAAAGTATTCAGACCACTTTATTCCTAGTTATACAGTGCCTTCAGAAAGTATTCAGACCACTTTATTCCTAGTTATACAGTGTCTTCAGAAAGTATTCAGACCACTTTATTCCTAGTTATACAGTGTCTTCAGAAAGTATTCAGACCACTTTATTCTTAGTTATACAGTGTCTTGGGAAAGTATTCAGACCACTTTATTCCTAATTATACAGTGTCTTCAGAAAGTATTCAGACCACTTTATTCCTAGTTATACAGTGTCTTGGGAGAACTTTATTCCTAGTATTCTTGGGAAAGTATTCACCACTTTATTCCTAGTTATACAGTGTCTTCAGAAAGTATTCAGACCACTTTATTCCTAGTTATACAGTGTCTTCAGAAAGTATTCAGACCACTTTATTCCTAGTATACAGTGTCTTGGGAAAGTATTCAGACCACTTTATTCCTAGTTATACAGTGTCTTCAGAAATTCAGTATTCAGACCACTTTATTCCTAGTTATACAGTGTCTTCAGAAAGTATTCTTTATTCAGTTATACAGTGTCTTCAGTATTCAGACCACTTTATTCCTAGTTATACAGTGTCTTCAGAAAGTATTCAGACCACTTTATTCCTAGTTATACAGTGTCTTGGGAAAGTATTCAGACCACTTTATTCCTAGTTATACAGTGTCTTGGGAAAGTATTCAGACCACTTTATTCCTAGTTATACAGTGTCTTCAGAAAGTATTCAGACCACTTTATTCCTAGTTATACAGTGTCTTCAGAAAGTATTCAGACCACTTTATTCCTAGTTATACAGTGTCTTCAGAAAGTATTCAGACCACTTTATTCCTAGTTATACAGTGTCTTCTTCAGAAAGTATTCAGACCACTTTATTCATAGTTATACAGTGTCTTCAGAAAGTATTCAGACCACTTTATTCTTAGTTATACAGTGTCTTGGGAAAGTATTCAGACCACTTTATTCCTAGTTATACAGTTTCTTGGGAAAGTATTCAGACCACTTTATTCTTAGTTATACAGTGTCTTCAGAAAGTATTCAGACCACTTTATTCCTAGTTATACAGTGTCTTCAGAAAGTATTCAGACCACTTTATTCCTAGTTATACAGTGTCTTCAGAAAGTATTCAGACCACTTTATTCTTAGTTATACAGTGTCTTGGGAAAGTATTCAGACCACTTTATTCCTAGTTATACAGTTTCTTGGGAAAGTATTCAGACCACTTTATTCTTAGTTATACAGTGTCTTCAGAAAGTATTCAGACCACTTTATTATACCTAGTTATTTATTCAGTGTCTTGGGAAAAGTATTCAGACCACTTTATTCCTAGTTATACAGTGCCTTCAGAAAGTATTCAGACCACTTTATTCCTTGTTATACAGTATCTTGGGAAAGTATTCAGACCGCTTTATTCCTAGTTATACAGTGTCTTCAGAAAGTATTCAGACCACTTCATTCCTAGTTATACAGTATCTTGGGAAAGTATTCAGACCGCTTTATTCCTAGTTATACAGTGTCTTCAGAAAGTATTCAGACCACTTTATTCCTAGTTATACAGTGTCTTGGGAAAGTATTCAGACCACTTTATTCCTAGTAATACAGTGTCTTCAGAAAGTATTCAGACCACTTTATTCCTAGTTATACAGTGCCTTGGGAAAGTATTCAGACCACTTTATTCCTAGTTATACAATTTCTTCAGAAAGTATTCAGACCACTTTATTCTTAGTTATACACTTTATTCAGACCACTTTATTCCTAGTTATACAGTGTCTTGGGAAAGTATTCCACTTTGATACCACTTTATTTATTCCTAGTTATACAGTGTCTTCAGAAAGTATTCAGACCACTTTATTCTTAGTTATACAGTGTCTTGGGAAAGTATTCAGACCACTTTATTCCTAGTTATACAGTGTCTTCAGTGTCTTCAGAAAGTATTCAGACCACTTTATTCCTAGTTATACAGTGTCTTCAGAAAGTATTCAGACCACTTTATTCTTAGTTATTATTCAGACCACTTTAGTTATACAGTGTCTTGGGAAAGTATTCAGACCACTTTATTCCTAGTTATACAAAGTATTCAGACCACTTTATTCCTAGTTATACAGTGTCTTCAGAAAGTATTCAGACCACTTTATTCCTAGTTATACAGTGTCTTCAGAAAGTATTCAGACCACTTTATTCTTAGTTATACAGTGTCTTCAGAAAGTATTCAGACCACTTTATTCCTAGTTATACAGTGTCTTCAGAAAGTATTCAGACCACTTTATTCCTAGTTATACAGTGTCTTCAGAAAGTATTCAGACCACTTTATTCCTAGTTATACAGTGTCTTCAGAAAGTATTCAGACCACTTTATTCTTAGTTATACAGTGTCTTGGGAAAGTATTCAGACCACTTTATTCCTAGTTATACAGTTTCTTGGGAAAGTATTCAGACCACTTTATTCTTAGTTATACAGTGTCTTCAGAAAGTATTCAGACCACTTCATTCCTAGTTATACAGTGTATTCAGAAAGTATTCAGACCACTTTATTCCTAGTTATACAGTGTCTTGGGAAAGTATTCAGACCACTTTATTCCTTGTTATACAGTATCTTGGGAAAGTATTCAGACCGCTTTATTCCTAGTTATACTTTGTCTTCAGAAAGTATTCAGACCACTTTATTCCTAGTTATACAGTGTCTTGGGGAAGTATTCAGACCACTTTATTCCTAGTTATACAGTGTCTTCAGAAAGTATTCAGACCACTTTATTCCTAGTTATACAGTGTCTTGGGAAAGTATTCAGACCACTTTATTCCTAGTAATACAGTGTCTTCAGAAAGTATTCAGACCACTTTATTCCTAGTTATACAGTGCTTTGGGAAAGTATTCAGACCACTTTATTCCTAGTTATACAGTGTCTTTATTCTTAGTTAAAAAGTATTCAGACCACTTTATTCCTAGTTATACAGTGTCTTTATACAGTGTCTTCAAAAGTATTCAGACCACTTTATTCCTAGTTATACAGTGTCTTCAGAAAGTATTCAGACCACTTTATTCCTAGTTATACAGTGTCTTCAGAAAGTATTCAGACCACTTTATTCCTAGTTATACAGTGTCTTTATTCTAGTTATACAGTGTCTTCAAAAGTATTCAGACCACTTTATTCCTAGTTATACAGTGTCTTGAAAGTATTCAGACCACTTTATTCCTAGTTATACAGTGTCTTCAGAAAGTATTCAGACCACTTTATTCCTAGTTATACAGTGTCTTGGAAAGTATTCAGACCACTTTATTCTTAGTTATACAGTGTCTTCAGAAAGTATTCAGACCACTTTATTCCTAGTTATACAGTGTCTTCATTCAGACCACTTTATTCCTAGTTATACAGTGTCTTCAGAAAGTATTCAGACCACTTTATTCCTAGTTATACAGTGTCTTGGGAAAGTATTCAGACCACTTTATTCCTAGTTATACAGTGTCTTCAGAAAGTATTCAGACCACTTTATTCCTAGTTATACAGTGTCTTCAGAAAGTATTCAGACCACTTTATTCCTAGTTATACAGTGTCTTGGGAAAGTATTCAGACCACTTTATTCCTAGTTATACAGTGTCTTCTATTCAGACCACTTTATTCCTAGTTATACAGTGTCTTCATATTCAGACCACTTTATTCCTAGTTATACAGTGTCTTCAGAAAGTATTCAGACCACTTTATTCCTAGTTATACAGTATCTTGGGAAAGTATTCAGACCACTTTATTCCTAGTTATACAGTGTCTTCAGAAAGTATTCAGACCACTTTATTCCTAGTTATACAGTGTCTTGGGAAAGTATTCAGACCACTTTATTCCTAGTTATACAGTGTCTTCAGAAAGTATTCAGACCACTTTATTCCTAGTTATACAGTGTCTTGGAAAGTATTCAGACCACTTTATTCCTAGTTATACAGTGTCTTCAGAAAGTATTCAGACCACTTTATTCTTAGTTATACAGTGTCTTGGGAAAGTATTCAGACCACTTTATTCCTAGTTATACAGTGTCTTGGGAAAGTATTCAGACCACTTTATTCCTAGTTAAAGTATTCAGAAAGTATTCAGACCACTTTATTCCTAGTTATACAGTGTCTTCAGAAAGTATTCAGACCACTTTATTCCTAGTTATACAGTGTCTTCAGAAAGTATTCAGACCACTTTATTCCTAGTTATACAGTGTCTTCAGAAAGTATTCAGACCACTTTATTCCTAGTTATACAGTGTCTTGGGAAAGTATTCAGACCACTTTATTCCTAGTTATACAGTGTCTTCAGAAAGTATTCAGACCACTTTATTCCTAGTTATACAGTGTCTTCAGAAAGTATTCAGACCACTTTATTCCTAGTGTCTTCACAGTGTCTTCAGAAAGTATTCAGACCACTTTATTCCTAGTTATACAGTGTCTTGGGAAAGTATTCAGACCACTTTATTCCTAGTTAAAGTGTCTTGGGATATTCAGACCACTTTATTCCTAGTTATACAGTTTCTTCCTAGAAAGTATTCAGACCACTTTATTCCTAGTTATACAGTGTCTTCAGAAAGTATTCAGACCACTTTATTCCTAGTTATACCTAGTTATTTATTCAGTTATACAGTGTCTTCAGAAAGTATTCAGACCACTTTATTCCTAGTTATACAGTGTCTTCAGAAAGTATTCAGACCACTTTATTCTTAGTTATACAGTGTCTTGGGAAAGTATTCAGACCACTTTATTCCTAGTTATACAGTGTCTTCAGAAATTCCTAGTATTCAGACCACTTTATTCCTAGTTATACAGTGTCCTAGTTATACAGTGTCTTCAAAGTATTCAGACCACTTTATTCCTAGTTATACAGTGTCTTCAGAAAGTATTCAGACCACTTTATTCCTAGTTATACAGTGTCTTCAGAAAGTATTCAGACCACTTTATTCCTAGTTATACAGTGTCTTGGGAAAGTATTCAGACCACTTTATTCCTAGTTAAAGTATTCAGACCACTTTATTCCTAGTTATACAGTGTCTTGGGAAAGTATTCAGACCACTTTATTCCTAGTTATACAGTGTCTTCAGAAAGTATTCAGACCACTTTATTCCTAGTTATACAGTGTCTTCAGAAAGTATTCAGACCACTTTATTCCTAGTTATACAGTGTCTTCAGAAAGTATTCAGACCACTTTATTCCTAGTTATACAGTGTCTTCAGAAAGTATTCAGACCACTTTATTCCTAGTTATACAGTGTCTTCAGAAAGTATTCAGACCACTTTATTCCTAGTTATACAGTGTCTTGGGAAAGTATTCAGACCACTTTATTCCTAGTTATACAGTGTCTTCAGAAAGTATTCAGACCACTTTATTCCTAGTTATACAGTGTCTTCAGAAAGTATTCAGACCACTTTATTCCTAGTTATACAGTGTCTTCAGAAAGTATTCAGACCACTTTATTCCTAGTTATACAGTGTCTTGGGAAAGTATTCAGACCACTTTATTCCTAGTTATACAGTGTCTTCAGAAAGTATTCAGACCACTTTATTCCTAGTTATACAGTGTCTTCAGAAAGTATTCAGACCACTTTATTCCTAGTTATACAGTGTCTTCAGAAAGTATTCAGACCACTTTATTCCTAGTTATACAGTGCTTTGGGAAAGTATTCAGACCACTTTATTCCTAGTTATACAATTTCTTCAGAAAGTATTCAGACCACTTTATTCTTAGTTATACAGTGTCTTGGGAAAGTATTCAGAACTTTATTCCTAGTATTCAGACCACTTTAGTTATACAGTGCTAGTATTCAGACCACTTTATTATACAGTTCTTCAGAAAGTATTCAGACCACTTTATTCTTAGTTATACAGTGTCTTGGGAAAGTATTCAGACCACTTTATTCCTAGTTATACAGTGTCTTCAGAAAGTATTCAGACCACTTTATTCCTAGTTATACAGTGTCTTCAGAAAGTATTCAGACCACTTTATTCCTAGTTATACAGTGTCTTCAGAAAGTATTCAGACCACTTTATTCCTAGTTATACAGTTCCTAGTTATACAGTGTCTTCAGAAACTATTCAGACCACTTTATTCCTAGTTATACAGTGTCTTCAGAAAGTATTCAGACCACTTTATTCCTAGTTATACAGTGTCTTGGGAAAGTATTCAGACCACTTTATTCCTAGTTATACAGTGTCTTGGGAAAGTATTCAGACCACTTTATTCCTTTATACAGTTTCTTGGGAAAGTATTCAGACCACTTTATTCCTAGTTATACAGTGTCTTCAGAAAGTATTCTTTATTCCTAGTTATACAGTGTCTTCAGAAAGTATTCAGACCACTTTATTCCTAGTTATACGGTGCCTTCAGAAAGTATTCAGACCACTTTATTCCTAGTTATACAGTGTCTTCAGAAAGTATTCAGACCACTTTATTCTTAGTTATACAGTGTCTTGGGAAAGTATTCAGACCACTTTATTCCTAGTTATACAGTGTCTTCAGAAAGTATTCAGACCACTTTATTCCTAGTTATACAGTGTATTCTTTATTCCTAGTTATACAGTATCTTGGGAAAGTATTCAGACCACTTTATTCCTAGTTATACAGTGTCTTCAGAAAGTATTCAGACCACTTTATTCCTAGTTATACAGTGTCTTCAGAAAGTATTCAGACCACTTTATTCCTAGTTATACAGTGTCTTGGGAAAGTAAGAGTATTCAGACCACTTTATTCCTAGTTATACAGTGTCTTCAGAAAGTATTCAGACCACTTTATTCCTAGTTATACAGTGTCTTCAGAAAGTATTCAGACCACTTTATTCCTAGTTATACAGTGTCTTGGTATTCAGAAAGTATTCAGACCACTTTATTCCTAGTTATACAGTGTCTTGGGAAAGTATTCAGACCACTTTATTCCTAGTTATACAGTGTCTTGAAAGTATTCAGACCACTTTATTCTTAGTTATACAGTGTCTTCAGAAAGTATTCAGACCACTTTATTCCTGGTTATACAGTGTCTTGGGAAAGTATTCAGACCACTTTATTCTTAGTTATACAGTGTCTTCAGAAAGTATTCAGACCACTTTATTCCTAGTTATACAGTGTCTTCAGAAAGTATTCAGACCACTTTATTCATAGTTATACAGTGTCTTCAGAAAGTATTCAGACCACTTTATTCCTAGTTATACAGTATTTTGGCAAAGTATTCAGACCACTTTATTCCTAGTTATACAGTATCTTGGGAAAGTATTCATACCGCTTTATTCCTAGTTATACAGTGTCTTCAGAAAGTATTCAGACCACTTTATTCCTAGTTATACAGTGTCTTCAGAAAGTATTCAGACCACTTTATTCCTAGTTATACAGTGTCTTCAGAAAGTATTCAGACCACTTTATTCCTAGTTATACAGTGTCTTCAGAAAGTATTCAGACCACTTTATTCCTAGTTATACAGTGTCTTCAGAAAGTATTCAGACCACTTTATTCCTAGTTATACAGTGTCTTCAGAAAGTATTCAGACCACTTTATTCCTAGTTATACAGTGTCTTCAGTTTTATTCCTAGTTATACAGTGTCTTGGGAAAGTATTCAGACCACTTTATTCCTAGTTATACAGTGTCTTCAGAAAGTATTCAGACCACTTTATTCCTAGTTATACAGTGTCTTGGGAAAGTATTCAGACCACTTTATTCCTAGTTATACAGTGTCTTCAGAAAGTATTCAGACCACTTTATTCCTAGTTATACAGTATCTTGGGAAAGTATTCAGACCGCTTTATTCCTAGTTATACAGTGTCTTCAGAAAGTATTCAGACCACTTTATTCCTAGTTATACAGTGTCTTGGGAAAGTATTCAGACCACTTTATTCCTAGTTATACAGTGTCTTCAGAAAGTATTCAGACCACTTTATTCCTAGTTATACAGTGCTTTGGGAAAGTATTCAGACCACTTTATTCCTAGTTATACAATTTCTTCAGAAAGTATTCAGACCACTTTATTCTTAGTTATACGGTGTCTTGGGAAAGTATTCAGACCACTTTATTCCTAGTTATACAGTGTCTTGGGAAAGTATTTAGACCACTTTGTTCCTAGTTATACAGTGCCTTCAGAAAGTATTCAGACCACTTTATCCCTAGTTATACAGTGTCTTCAGAAAGTATTCAGACCACTTTATTCTTAGTTATACAGTGTCTTGGGAAAGTATTCAGACCACTTTATTCCTAGTTATACAGTGTCTTCAGAAAGTATTCAGACCACTTTATTTCTAGTTATACAGTGTCTTCAGAAAGTATTCAGACCACTTTATTCCTAGTTATACAGTGTCTTGGGAAAGTATTCAGACCACTTTATTCCTAGTTATACAGTGTCTTCAGAAAGTATTCAGACCACTTTATTCCTAGTTATACAGTGTCTTCAGAAAGTATTCAGACCACTTTATTCCTAGTTATACAGTGTCTTCAGAAAGTATTCAGACCACTTTATTCTTAGTTATACAGTGTCTTGGGAAAGTATTCAGACCACTTTATTCCTAGTTATACAGTGTCTTGGGAAAGTATTCAGACCACTTTATTCCTGGTTATACAGTTTCTTGGGAAAGTATTCAGACCACTTTATTCTTAGTTATACAGTGTCTTCAGAAAGTATTCAGACCACTTTATTCCTAGTTATACAGTGTCTTCAGAAAGTATTCAGACCACTTTATTCATAGTTATACAGTGTCTTCAGAAAGTATTCAGACCACTTTATTCTTAGTTATACAGTGTCTTGGGAAAGTATTCAGACCACTTTATTCCTAGACCACAGTTCTTCATTCAGACCAATTTATTTCTAGTTATACAGTGTCTTGGGAAAGTATTCAGACCACTTTATTCCTAGTTATACAGTGTCTTGGGAAAGTATTCAGACCACTTTATTCCTAGTTATACAGTGTCTTCAGAAAGTATTCAGACCACTTTATTCCTAGTTATACAGTGTCTTCAGAAAGTATTCAGACCACTTTATTCCTAGTTATACAGTGTCTTGGGAAAGTATTCAGACCACTTTATTCCTAGTTATACAGTGTCTTCAGAAAGTATTCAGACCACTTTATTCCTAGTTATACAGTGTCTTCAGAAAGTATTCAGACCACTTTATTCCTAGTTATACAGTGTCTTCAGAAAGTATTCAGACCACTTTATTCCTAGTTATACAGTGTCTTCAGAAAGTATTCAGACCACTTTATTCCTAGTTATACAGTGTCTTGGGAAAGTATTCAGACCACTTTATTCCTAGTTATACAGTGTCTTGGGAAAGTATTCAGACCACTTTATTCCTAGTTATACAGTGTCTTCAGAAAGTATTCAGACCACTTTATTCCTAGTTATACAGTGTCTTCAGAAAGTATTCAGACCACTTTATTCCTAGTTATACAGTGTCTTCAGAAAGTATTCAGACCACTTTATTCCTAGTTATACAGTGTCTTCAGAAAGTATTCAGACCACTTTATTCCTAGTTATACAGTGTCTTCAGAAAGTATTCAGACCACTTTATTCTTAGTTATACAGTGTCTTCAGAAAGTATTCAGACCACTTTATTCCTAGTTATACAGTGTCTTGGGAAAGTATTCAGACCACTTTATTCTTAGTTATACAGTGTCTTCAGAAAGTATTCAGACCACTTTATTCCTAGTTATACAGTGTCTTCAGAAAGTATTCAGACCACTTTATTCCTAGTTATACAGTGTCTTCAGAAAGTATTCAGACCACTTTATTCCTAGTTATACAGTGTCTTGGGAAAGTATTCAGACCACTTTATTCCTAGTTATACAGTGTCTTCAGAAAGTATTCAGACCACTTTATTCTTAGTTATACAGTGTCTTCAGAAAGTATTCAGACCACTTTATTCCTAGTTATACAGTGTCTTCAGAAAGTATTCAGACCACTTTATTCCTAGTTATAAGTGTCTTCAGGAAAGTATTCAGACCACTTTATTCCTAGTTATACAGTGTCTTCAGAAAGTATTCAGACCACTTTATTCCTTTATTATACAGTATCTTGGGAAAGTATTCAGACCACTTTATTCCTAGTTATACAGTGTCTTCAGAAAGTATTCAGACCACTTTATTCCTAGTTATACAGTGTCTTGGGAAAGTATTCAGACCACTTTATTCCTAGTTATACAGTGTCTTCAGAAAGTATTCAGACCACTTTATTCCTAGTTATACAGTGTCTTGGGAAAGTATTCAGACCACTTTATTCCTAGTTATACAGTGTCTTCAGAAAGTATTCAGACCACTTTATTCCTAGTTATACAGTGTCTTGGGAAAGTATTCAGACCACTTTATTCCTAGTTATACAGTGTCTTCAGAAAGTATTCAGACCACTTTATTCTTAGTTATACAGTGTCTTGGGAAAGTATTCAGACCACTTTATTCCTAGTTATACAGTGTCTTGGGAAAGTATTTTTAGACCACTTTATTCCTAGTTATACAGTGCCTTCTATTCAGACCACTTTATCCCTAGTTATACAGTGTCTTCAGAAAGTATTCAGACCACTTTATTCCTAGTTATACAGTGTCTTGGGAAAGTATTCAGACCACTTTATTCCTAGTTATACAGTGTCTTCAGAAAGTATTCAGACCACTTTATTCCTAGTTATACAGTGTCTTCAGAAAGTATTCAGACCACTTTATTCCTAGTTATACAGTGTCTTGGGAAAGTATTCAGACCACTTTATTCCTAGTTATACAGTGTCTTCCACTTTATTCCTAGAAAGTGTCTATTTCAGACCACTTTATTCCTAGTTATACAGTGTCTTCAGAAAGTATTCAGACCACTTTATTCCTAGTTATACAGTGTCTTCAGAAAGTTCTTTATTCCTAGAAAGTATTCAGACCACTTTATTCCTAGTTATACAGTGTCTTGGGAAAGTATTCAGACCACTTTATTCCTAGTTATACAGTGTTTTGGGAAAGTATTCAGACCACTTTATTCCTAGTTATACAGTATCTTGGGAAAGTATTCATACCACTTTATTCCTAGTTATACAGTGTCTTCAGAAAGTATTCAGACCACTTTATTCCTAGTTATACAGTGTCTTCAGAAAGTATTCAGACCACTTTATTCCTAGTTATACAGTGTCTTGGGAAAGTATTCAGACCACTTTATTCCTAGTTATACAGTGTCTTCAGAAAGTATTCAGACCACTTTATTCTTAGTTATACAGTGTCTTCAGAAAGTATTCAGACCACTTTATTCCTAGTTATACAGTGTCTTGGGAAAGTATTCAGACCACTTTATTCCTAGTTATACAGTGTCTTCAGAAAGTATTCAGACCACTTTATTCCTAGTTATACAATGTCTTCAGAAAGTATTCAGACCACTTTATTCCTAGTTATACAGTGTCTTCAGAAAGTATTCAGACCACTTTATTCCTAGTTATACAGTGTCTTGGGAAAGTATTCAGACCACTTTATTCCTAGTTATACAGTGTCTTCAGAAAGTATTCAGACCAATTTATTCCTAGTTATACAATGTCTTCAGAAAGTATTCAGACCACTTTATTCTTAGTTATACAGTGTCTTCAGAAAGTATTCAGACCACTTTATTCCTAGTTATACAGTGCCTTGGGAAAGTATTCAGACCACTTTATTCCTAGTTATACAGTGTCTTCAGAAAGTATTCAGACCACTTTATTCCTAGTTATACAGTGTCTTCAGAAAGTATTCAGACCACTTTATTCCTAGTTATACAGTGTCTTCAGAAAGTATTCAGACCACTTTATTCCTAGTTATACAGTGTCTTGGGAAAGTATTCAGACCACTTTATTCCTAGTTATACAGTGTCTTCAGAAAGTATTCAGACCACTTTATTCCTAGTTATACAGTAGTCTTCAGTGTCTTGGGAAAGTATTCAGACCACTTTATTCCTAGTTATACAGTGTCTTCAGAAAGTATTCAGACCACTTTATTCCTAGTTATACAGTGTCTTGGGAAAGTATTCAGACCACTTTATTCCTAGTTATACAGTGTCTTCAGGAAAGTATTCAGACCACTTTATTCCTAGTTATACAGTGCCTTGAAAGTATTCAGACCACTTTATTCCTAGTTATACAGTGTCTTGGAAAGTATTCAGACCACTTTATTCCTAGTTATACAGTGTCTTTATTCCTAGGGAAAGTATTCAGACCACTTTATTCCTAGTTATACAGTGTCTTTGGGAAAGTATTCAGACCACTTTATTCCTAGTTATACAGTGTCTTGGGAAAGTATTCAGACCACTTTATTCCTAGTTATACAGTGTCTTCAGAAAGTATTCAGACCACTTTATTCCTAGTTATATTCAGACCACTTTATTCTTTATACAATGAAAGTATTCAGACCACTTTATTCTTAGTTATACAGTGTCTTGGGAAAGTATTCAGACCACTTTATTCCTAGTTATACAGTGTCTTGGGAAAGTATTCAGACCACTTTATTCCTAGTTATACAGTGCCTTCAGAAAGTATTCAGACCACTTTATTCCTAGTTATACAGTGTCTTCAGAAAGTATTCAGACCACTTTATTCCTAGTTATACAGTGTCTTGGGAAAGTATTCAGACCACTTTATTCCTAGTTATACAGTGTCTTCAGAAAGTATTCAGACCACTTTATTCCTAGTTATACAGTGTCTTCGGAAAGTATTCAGACCACTTTATTCCTAGTTATACAGTATCTTGGGAAAGTATTCAGACCGCTTTATTCCTAGTTATACAGTGTCTTCAGAAAGTATTCAGACCACTTTATTCCTAGTTATACAGTATCTTGGCAAAGTATTCAGACCACTTTATTCCTAGTTATACAGTGTCTTGGGAAAGTATTCAGACCACTTTATTCCTAGTTATACAGTGTCTTGGGAAAGTATTCAGACCACTTTATTCCTAGTAATACAGTGTCTTCAGAAAGTATTCAGACCACTTTATTCCTAGTTATACAGTGCCTTGGGAAAGTATTCAGACCACTTTATTCCTAGTTATACAATTTCTTCAGAAAGTATTCAGACCACTTTATTCTTAGTTATACGGTGTCTTGGGAAAGTATTCAGACCACTTTATTCCTAGTTATACAGTGTCTTGGGAAAGTATTTAGACCACTTTGTTCCTAGTTATACAGTGCCTTCAGAAAGTATTCAGACCACTTTATCCCTAGTTATACAGTGTCTTCAGAAAGTATTCAGACCACTTTATTCCTAGTTATACAGTGTCTTGGGAAAGTATTCAGACCACTTTATTCCTAGTTATACAGTGTCTTCAGAAAGTATTCAGACCACTTTATTCCTAGTTATACAGTGTCTTCAGAAAGTATTCAGACCACTTTATTCCTAGTTATACAGTGTCTTGGGAAAGTATTCAGACCACTTTATTCCTAGTTATACAGTGTCTTCAGAAACTATTCAGACCACTTTATTCCTAGTTATACAGTGTCTTCAGAAACTATTCAGACCACTTTATTCCTTGTTATGCAGTGTCTTCAGAAAGTATTCAGACCACTTTATTCCTAGTTATACAGTGTCTTGGGAAAGTATTTAGACCACTTTATTCCTAGTTATACAGTGTCTTGGGAAAGTATTCAGACCACTTTATTCCTGGTTATACAGTTTCTTGGGAAAGTATTCGGACCACTTTATTCTTAGTTATACAGTGTCTTCAGAAAGTATTCAGACCACTTTATTCCTAGTTATACAGTGCCTTCAGAAAGTATTCAGACCACTTTATTCCTAGTTATACAGTGTCTTCAGAAAGTATTCAGACCACTTTATTCCTAGTTATACGGTGCCTTCAGAAAGTATTCAGACCACTTTATTCCTAGTTATACAGTGTCTTCAGAAAGTATTCAGACCACTTTATTCTTAGTTATACAGTGTCTTGGGAAAGTATTCAGACCACTTTATTCCTAGTTATTCTTCAGAAAGTATTCAGACCACTTTATTCAGTGTCTTCTTGGGAAAGTATTCAGACCACTTTATTCCTAGTTATACAGTGTCTTCAGAAAGTATTCAGACCACTTTATTCCTAGTTATACAGTGTCTTGGGAAAGTATTCAGACCACTTTATTCCTAGTTAGTGTCTTCAGAAAGTATTCAGACCAATACAGTGTCTTCAGAAAGTATTCAGACCACTTTATTCCTAGTTATACAGTGTCTTCAGAAAGTATTCAGACCACTTTATTCTTAGTTATACAGTGTCTTCAGAAAGTATTCAGACCACTTTATTCCTAGTTATACAGTGTCTTCAGAAAGTATTCAGACCACTTTATTCTTAGTTATACAGTGTCTTCAGAAAGTATTCAGACCACTTTATTCCTAGTTATACAGTGTCTTCAGAAAGTATTCAGACCACTTTATTCCTAGTTATACAGTACATTCAGACCACTTTATTCCTAGTTATACAATGTCTTGGGAAAGTATTCAGACCACTTTATTCCTAGTTATACAGTGTCTTCAGAAAGTATTCAGACCACTTTATTCCTAGTTATACAGTGTTTCATATTCAGACCACTTTATTCCTAGTTATACAATTCTTCAGAAAGTATTCAGACCACTTTATTCTTAGTTATACAGTGTCTTGGGAAAGTATTCAGACCACTTTATTCCTAGTTATACAGTGTCTTTATACAGTGCCTCTTCAGAAAGTATTCAGACCACTTTATTCCTAGTTATACAGTGTCTTGGGAAAGTATTCAGACCACTTTATTCCTAGTTATACAGTGTCTTGGGAAAGTATTCAGACCACTTTATTCCTAGTTATATACAGTGTCTTGGGAAAGTATTCAGACCACTTTATTCCTAGTTATACAGTGTCTTCAGAAAGTATTCAGACCACTTTATTCCTAGTTATACAGTGTCTTGGGGAAAGTATTCAGACCACTTTATTCCTAGTTATACAGTGTCTTCAGAAAGTATTCAGACCACTTTATTCTTAGTTATACAGTGTCTTGGGAAAGTATTCAGACCACTTTATTCCTAGTTATACAGTGTCTTGGGAAAGTATTCAGACCACTTTATTCTTAGTTATACAGTGTCTTCAGAAAGTATTCAGAACTTTATTCCTAGTTATACAGTGTCTTCAGAAAGTATTCAGACCACTTTATTCTTAGTTATACAGTTCTTGGGATATTCAGTTTATTCCTAGTTATACAGTGTCTTCAGAAAGTATTCAGACCACTTTATTCCTAGTTATACAGTGTCTTCAGAAAGTATTCAGAAATTCCTAGTTATACAGTGTCTTCAGAAAGTATTTAGACCACTTTATTCCTAGTTATACAGTGTCTTGGGAAAGTATTCAGACCACTTTATTCCTGGTTATACAGTTTCTTGGGAAAGTATTCAGACCACTTTATTCTTAGTTATACAGTGTCTTCAGAAAGTATTCAGACCACTTTATTCCTAGTTATACAGTGTCTTCAGAAAGTATTCAGACCACTTTATTCCTAGTTATACAGTGTCTTCAGAAAGTATTCAGACCACTTTATTCCTAGTTATACAGTGTCTTCAGAAAGTATTCAGACCACTTTATTCCTAGTTATACAGTGTCTTCAGAAAGTATTCAGACCACTTTATTCTTAGTTATACAGTGTCTTCAGAAAGTATTCAGACCACTTTATTCCTAGTTATACAGTGTCTTGGGAAAGTATTCAGACCACTTTATTCCTAGTTATACAGTGTCTTCAGAAAGTATTCAGACCACTTTATTCCTAGTTATACAGTGTCTTGGGAAAGTATTCAGACCACTTTATTCCTAGTTATACAGTGTCTTCAGAAAGTATTCAGACCACTTTATTCCTAGTT
This sequence comes from Oncorhynchus keta, assembly GCF_023373465.1. Lineage (NCBI taxonomy): Eukaryota > Metazoa > Chordata > Actinopteri > Salmoniformes > Salmonidae > Oncorhynchus > Oncorhynchus keta. The sequence goes on along the minus strand of NC_068450.1, from coordinate 2,655,958 downwards.
ATACAGTGTCTTGGGAAAGTATTCAGACCACTTTATTCCTAGTTATACAGTGTCTTCAGAAAGTATTCAGACCACTTTATTCCTAGTTATACAGTGTCTTGGGAAAGTATTCAGACCACTTTATTCCTAGTTATACAGTGTCTTCAGAAAGTATTCAGACCACTTTATTCCTAGTTATACTGTCTTCTATTCAGTTATTCAGACCACTTTATTCCTAGTTATACAGTGTCTTCAGAAAGTATTCAGACCACTTTATTCTTAGTTATACAGTGTCTTGGGAAAGTATTCAGACCACTTTATTCCTAATTATACAGTGTCTTCAGAAAGTATTCAGACCACTTTATTCCTAGTTATACAGTATTTTGGCAAAGTATTCAGACCACTTTATTCCTAGTTATACAGTATCTTGGGAAAGTATTCATACCGCTTTATTCCTAGTTATACAGTGTCTTCAGAAAGTATTCAGACCACTTTATTCCTAGTTATACAGTGTCTTCAGAAAGTATTCAGACCACTTTATTCCTAGTTATACAGTGTCTTGGGAAAGTATTCAGACCACTTTATTCCTAGTTATACAGTGTCTTCAGAAAGTATTCAGACCACTTTATTCCTAGTTATACAGTGTCTTCAGAAAGTATTCAGACCACTTTATTCCTAGTTATACAATGTCTTGGGAAAGTATTCAGACCACTTTATTCTTAGTTATACAGTGTCTTCAGAAAGTATTCAGACCACTTTATTCCTAGTTATACAGTGTCTTCAGAAAGTATTCAGACCACTTTATTCCTAGTTATACAGTGTCTTCAGTATTCATTTATTCAGTTATACAGTGTCTTGGGAAAGTATTCAGACCACTTTATTCCTAGTTATACAGTGTCTTGGGAAAGTATTCAGACCACTTTATTCCTAGTTATACAGTGTCTTCAGAAAGTATTCAGACCACTTTATTCCTAGTTATACAGTGTCTTGGGAAAGTATTCAGACCACTTTATTCCTAGTTATACAATGTCTTCAGAAAGTATTCAGACCACTTTATTCCTAGTTATACAGTGTCTTGGGAAAGTATTCAGACCACTTTATTCCTAGTTATACAGTGTCTTCAGAAAGTATTCAGACCACTTTATTCCTAGTTATACAGTATATTCAGACCACTTTATTCCTAGTTATACAGAAAGTGTCTTTATACAGAAAAAGTATTCAGACCACTTTATTCTTAGTTATACAGTGTCTTGGGAAAGTATTCAGACCACTTTATTCCTAGTTATACAGTGTCTTGGGAAAGTATTCAGACCACTTTATTCCTAGTTATACAGTGTCTTCAGAAAGTATTCAGACCACTTTATTCCTAGTTATACAGTGTCTTCAGAAAGTATTCAGACCACTTTATTCTTAGTTATACAGTGTCTTCAGAAAGTATTCAGACCACTTTATTCCTAGTTATACAGTGCCTTCAGAAAGTATTCAGACCACTTTATTCCTAGTTATACAGTGTCTTCAGAAAGTATTCAGACCACTTTATTCTTAGTTTATACAGTGTCTTGGGAAAGTATTCAGACCACTTTATTCCTAGTTATACAGTATTTTGGCAAAGTATTCAGACCACTTTATTCCTAGTTATACAGTATCTTGGGAAAGTATTCATACCGCTTTATTCCTAGTTATACAGTGTCTTCAGAAAGTATTCAGACCACTTTATTCCTAGTTATACAGTGTCTTCAGAAAGTATTCAGACCACTTTATTCCTAGTTATACAGTGTCTTCAGAAAGTATTCAGACCACTTTATTCCTAGTTATACAGTGTCTTCAGAAAGTATTCAGACCACTTTATTCCTAGTTATACAGTGTCTTCAGAAAGTATTCAGACCACTTTATTCCTAGTTATACAGTGTCTTGGGAAAGTATTCAGACCACTTTATTCCTAGTTATACAGTGTCTTGGGAAAGTATTCAGACCACTTTATTCTTAGTTATACAGTGTCTTCAGAAAGTATTCAGACCACTTTATTCCTAGTTATACAGTGTCTTGGGAAAGTATTCAGACCACTTTATTCCTAGTTATACAGTGTCTTCAGAAAGTATTCAGACCACTTTATTCCTAGTTATACAGTGTCTTGGGAAAGTATTCAGACCACTTTATTCCTAGTTATACAGTGTCTTCAGAAAGTATTCAGACCACTTTATTCCTAGTTATACAGTATCTGGGGAAAGTATTCAGACCACTTTATTCCTAGTTATACAGTGTCTTCAGAAAGTATTCAGACCACTTTATTCCTAGTTATACGGTGCCTTCAGAAAGTATTCAGACCACTTTATTCCTAGTTATACAGTGTCTTCAGAAAGTATTCAGACCACTTTATTCTTAGTTATACAGTGTCTTGGGAAAGTATTCAGACCACTTTATTCCTAATTATACAGTGTCTTCAGAAAGTATTCAGACCACTTTATTCCTAGTTATACAGTATTTTGGCAAAGTATTCAGACCACTTTATTCCTAGTTATACAGTATCTTGGGAGAACTTTATTCCTAGTTATACAGTATCTTGCTTTATTTATTCCTAGTTATACAGTGTCTTCAGAAAGTATTCAGACCACTTTATTCCTAGTTATACAGTGTCTTCAGAAAGTATTCAGACCACTTTATTCCTAGTTATACAGTGTCTTGGGAAAGTATTCAGACCACTTTATGCCTAGTTATACAGTGTCTTCAGAAAGTATTCAGACCACTTTATTCCTAGTTATACAGTGTCTTCAGAAAGTATTCAGACCACTTTATTGCTAGTTATACAGTGTCTTGGGAAAGTATTCAGACCACTTTATTCCTAGTTATACAGTATCTTCAGAAAGTATTCAGACCACTTTATTCCTAGTGATACAGTATCTTGGGAAAGTATTCAGACCGCTTTATTCCTAGTTATACAGTGTCTTCAGAAAGTATTCAGACCACTTTATTCCTAGTTATACAGTGTCTTGGGAAAGTATTCAGACCACTTTATTCCTAGTTATACAGTGTCTTCAGAAAGTATTCAGACCAATTTATTCCTAGTTATACAATGTCTTCAGAAAGTATTCAGACCACTTTATTCTTAGTTATACAGTGTCTTCAGAAAGTATTCAGACCACTTTATTCCTAGTTATACAATGTCTTCAGAAAGTATTCAGACCACTTTATTCTTAGTTATACAGTGTCTTCAGAAAGTATTCAGACCACTTTATTCCTAGTTATACAATGTCTTCAGAAAGTATTCAGACCACTTTATTCCTAGTTATACAGTGTCTTCAGAAAGTATTCAGACCACTTTATTCCTAGTTATACAATGTCTTGGGAAAGTATTCAGACCACTTTATTCTTAGTTATACAGTGTCTTCAGAAAGTATTCAGACCACTTTATTCCTAGTTATACAATGTCTTCAGAAAGTATTCAGACCACTTCATTCCTAGTTATACAATGTCTTCAGAAAGTATTCAGACCACTTTATTCTTAGTTATACGGTGTCTTGGGAAAGTATTCAGACCACTTTATTCCTAGTTATACAGTGTCTTGGGAAAGTATTCAGACCACTTTATTCCTAGTTATACAGTGCCTTGGGAAAGTATTCAGACCACTTTATTCCTAGTTATACAGTGTCTTGGGAAAGTATTCAGACCACTTTATTCCTAGTTATACAGTGTCTTGGGAAAGTATTCAGACCACTTTATTCCTAGTTATACAGTGCCTTGGGAAAGTATTCAGACCACTTTATTCCTAGTTATACAGTGTATTCAGAAAGTATTCAGACCACTTTATTCCTAGTTATACAGTGCCTTGGGAAAGTATTCAGACCACTTTATTCCTAGTTATACAATGTCTTCAGAAAGTATTCAGACCACTTTATTCTTAGTTATACAGTGTCTTGGGAAAGTATTCAGACCACTTTATTCCTGGTTATACAGTTTCTTGGGAAAGTATTCAGACCACTTTATTCTTAGTTATACAGTGTCTTCAGAAAGTATTCAGACCACTTTATTCCTAGTTATACAGTGTCTTCAGAAAGTATTCAGACCACTTTATTCTTAGTTATACAGTGTCTTGGGAAAGTATTCAGACCACTTTATTCCTAGTTATACAGTGTCTTCAGAAAGTATTCAGACCACTTTATTCCTAGTTATACAGTGTCTTCAGAAAGTATTCAGACCACTTTATTCCTAGTTATACAGTGTCTTGGGAAAGTATTCAGACCACTTTATTCTTAGTTATACAGTGTCTTGGGAAAGTATTCAGACCACTTTATTCCTGGTTATACAGTTTCTTGGGAAAGTATTCAGACCACTTTATTCTTAGTTATACAGTGTCTTCAGAAAGTATTCAGACCACTTTATTCCTAGTTATACAGTGTCTTCAGAAAGTATTCAGACCACTTTATTCATAGTTATACAGTGTCTTCAGAAAGTATTCAGACCACTTTATTCTTAGTTATACAGTGTCTTCAGAAAGTATTCAGACCACTTTATTCCTAGTTATACAGTGTCTTCAGAAAGTATTCAGACCACTTTATTCTTAGTTATACAGTGTCTTGGGAAAGTATTCAGACCACTTTATTCCTAGTTATACAGTGTCTTGGGAAAGTATTCAGACCACTTTATTCCTAGTTATACAGTGTCTTCAGAAAGTATTCAGACCACTTTATTCCTAGTTATACAGTGTCTTGGGAAAGTATTCAGACCACTTTATTCCTAGTTATACAGTGTCTTCAGAAAGTATTCAGACCACTTTATTCCTAGTTATACAGTATCTTGGGAAAGTATTCAGACCACTTTATTCCTAGTTATACAGTGTCTTCAGAAAGTATTCAGACCACTTTATTCCTAGTTATACAGTGTCTTCAGAAAGTATTCAGACCACTTTATTCCTAGTTATACAGTGTCTTGGGAAAGTATTCAGACCACTTTATTCCTAGTTATACAGTATCTTGGGAAAGTATTCAGACCACTTTATTCCTAGTTATACAGTGTCTTCAGAAAGTATTCAGACCACTTTATTCCTAGTTATACAGTGTCTTCAGAAAGTATTCAGACCACTTTATTCCTAGTTATACAGTGTCTTGGGAAAGTATTTAGACCACTTTATTCCTAGTTATACAGTGTCTTGGGAAAGTATTCAGACCACTTTATTCCTGGTTATACAGTTTCTTGGGAAAGTATTCAGACCACTTTATTCTTAGTTATACAGTGTCTTCAGAAAGTATTCAGACCACTTTATTCCTAGTTATACAGTGTCTTCAGAAAGTATTCAGACCACTTTATTCCTAGTTATACAGTGTCTTCAGAAAGTATTCAGACCACTTTATTCCTAGTTATACAGTGTCTTCAGAAAGTATTCAGACCACTTTATTCCTAGTTATACAGTGTCTTCAGAAAGTATTCAGACCACTTTATTCCTAGTTATACAGTTTCTTGGGAAAGTATTCAGACCACTTTATTCCTAGTTATACAGTGTCTTGGGAAAGTATTCAGACCACTTTATTCCTAGTTATACAGTGTCTTCAGAAAGTATTCAGACCACTTTATTCCTAGTTATACAGTGTCTTGGGAAAGTATTCAGACCACTTTATTCCTAGTTATACAGTGCCTTCAGAAAGTATTCAGACCACTTTATTCCTTGTTATACAGTATCTTGGGAAAGTATTCAGACCGCTTTATTCCTAGTTATACAGTGTCTTCAGAAAGTATTCAGACCACTTCATTCCTAGTTATACAGTATCTTGGGAAAGTATTCAGACCGCTTTATTCCTAGTTATACAGTGTCTTCAGAAAGTATTCAGACCACTTTATTCCTAGTTATACAGTGTCTTGGGAAAGTATTCAGACCACTTTATTCCTAGTTATACAGTGTCTTCAGAAAGTATTCAGACCACTTTATTCCTAGTTATACAATTTCTTCAGAAAGTATTCAGACCACTTTATTCTTAGTTATACGGTGTCTTGGGAAAGTATTCAGACCACTTTATTCCTAGTTATACAGTGTCTTGGGAAAGTATTTAGACCACTTTGTTCCTAGTTATACAGTGCCTTCAGAAAGTATTCAGACCACTTTATCCCTAGTTATACAGTGTCTTCAGAAAGTATTCAGACCACTTTATTCTTAGTTATACAGTGTCTTGGGAAAGTATTCAGACCACTTTATTCCTAGTTATACAGTGTCTTCAGAAAGTATTCAGACCACTTTATTCCTAGTTATACAGTGTCTTCAGAAAGTATTCAGACCACTTTATTCCTAGTTATACAGTGTCTTGGGAAAGTATTCAGACCACTTTATTCCTAGTTATACAGTGTCTTCAGAAACTATTCAGACCACTTTATTCCTAGTTATACAGTGTCTTCAGAAACTATTCAGACCACTTTATTCCTTGTTATGCAGTGTCTTCAGAAAGTATTCAGACCACTTTATTCCTAGTTATACAGTGTCTTGGGAAAGTATTCAGACCACTTTATTCCTGGTTATACAGTTTCTTGGGAAAGTATTCAGACCACTTTATTCTTAGTTATACAGTGTCTTCAGAAAGTATTCAGACCACTTTATTCCTAGTTATACAGTGTCTTCAGAAAGTATTCAGACCACTTTATTCCTAGTTATACAGTGTCTTCAGAAAGTATTCAGACCACTTTATTCTTAGTTATACAGTGTCTTGGGAAAGTATTCAGACCACTTTATTCCTAGTTATACAGTGTCTTCAGAAAGTATTCAGACCACTTTATTCCTAGTTATACAGTATCTTGGCAAAGTATTCAGACCACTTTATTCCTAGTTATACAGTGTCTTCAGAAAGTATTCAGACCACTTTATTCCTAGTTATACAGTGCCTTGGGAAAGTATTCAGACCACTTTATTCCTAGTTATACAGTGTCTTCAGAAAGTATTCAGACCACTTTATTCCTAGTTATACAGTGTCTTCAGAAAGTATTCAGACCACTTTATTCCTAGTTATACAGTGTCTTGGGAAAGTATTCAGACCACTTTATTCCTAGTTATACAGTGTCTTCAGAAAGTATTCAGACCACTTTATTCCTAGTTATACAGTGTCTTCAGAAAGTATTCAGACCACTTTATTCCTAGTCATACAGTGTCTTCAGAAAGTATTCAGACCAATATATTCCTAGTTATACAGTGTCTTGGGAAAGTATTCAGGCCACTTTATTCCTAGTTATACAGTGTCTTGGGAAAGTATTCAGACCACTTTATTCCTAGTTATACAGTGTCTTCAGAAAGTATTCAGACCACTTTATTCCTAGTTATACAGTGTCTTCAGAAAGTATTCAGACCACTTTATTCCTAGTTATACAGTGCCTTGGGAAAGTATTCAGACCACTTTATTCCTAGTTATACAATGTCTTCAGAAAGTATTCAGACCACTTTATTCTTAGTTATACAGT
>NC_068450.1:2168603-2303451 GCF_023373465.1 Oncorhynchus keta | reverse complement strand
TCTCGGGTAGAACTATCCTACCAATGAACTGTTCTACATAACCCTCCAACCATTAAAACTGTCCCATATGCACTATTGTAAAAGTGGCTGTTCCACTGATGTCATAAGGTGTATGCACTAATTTGTGTCGCTCTGGATAAGAGCGTCTGCTAAATGACTTCTAAATGTAATGTACTATAACTATCCTATAGAACTCTCCCACTACATAACTTTCCTATAGAACTTCTCCCACCACATAATCCTCCTCTATAGAACTCTCCAACTAAATAACTTCCTATAGAACTCTCCCCCATAACTCCTCCCACCACATAACTCTCCTATAGAACTCTTCCACCAAATAACTCTCCTATAGAATCCTTTCACTCTCCACATAACTCTCCTATAGAACTCCTATGGAACTTCCAAGAACACTCCACATAACTCTCCTATAGAACTATCCCACAGAACTTCCCACCACATAACTCTTCCTACTAGAACTCTGTTCCCACCACAGAACTCTCTCCCACCACAGAACTCTCCTATAGAACTCTCCCACCACATAACTCTCCTATAGAACTCTCCCTCCACATAACCCCCCTATAGAACTCTCCTTCCACATAGCTCTCTATAGAACTCTTTCTCCAAATAAGCTCCTATAGAACTCTTCTACAGAACTCTCCCACCACATAACTCTCCTATAGAACTCTCCCACCACATAACTCTCCTATAGAACTCTCCCACCACATAACTCTCCTATAGAACTACAGAACTCCACCACATAACTCTCCTATAGAACTCTCCCACCACATAACTCTCCTATAGAACTCTCCCACCACATAACTCTCCTATAGAACTCTCCCACCACATAACTCTCCTATAGAACTCTCCACCACAGAACTCCCACCACATAACTCTCCTATAGAACTCTCCCTCCACATAACTCTCTCTCACCATATAACTCTCCTATAGAACTCTCCCACCACAGAACTCTCCACCACATAACTCTCCTATAGAACTCTCCACCACATAACTCTCCTATAGAACTCTCCCACCACATAACTCTCCTATAGAACTCTCCCACCACATAACTCTCTATAGAACTCTCCACCACATAACTCTCCTATAGAACTCTCCTCCACATAACTCTCCTATAGAACTCTCCCACCACATAACTCTCCTATAGAACTCTCCACCACATAACTCTCCTATAGAACTCTCCACCACATAACTCTCCCACCAGAAACTCTCCCACCACATAACTCTCCTATAGAACTCTCCCACCACATAACTCTCCTATAGAACTCTCCCACCACATAACTCTCTATAGAACTCTCCCTCCACATAACTCTCCTATAGAACTCTCCCTCCACATAACTCTCCTATAGAACTAACTCCCACCACATAACTCTCCTATAGAACTCTCCCACCACATAACTCTCCTATAGAAACTCCTATAGAACTCTCCACCACATAACTCTCCTATAGAACTCTCCCACCACATAACTCTCCTATAGAACTCTCCCACCACATAATAACTCTCCTATAGAAACTCTCCACCACATAACTCTCCTATAGAACTCTCCCACCACATAACTCTCCTATAGAACTCTCCACCAAATAACTCTCTATAGAACTCTCCACCATTTAACTCTCCTATAGAAACTCTCCCACCACATAACTCTCCTATAGAACTCCTCCACCTCCCACCATAGCTCTCCTATGAGAACTCTCTCTCCCACATTTAACTCTCCTATAGAACTCTCCACCACATAACTCTCTATAGAACTCTCCACCACATAACTCTCCTATAGAACTCTCCCACCACATAACTCTCCTATAGAACTCTCCCACCACATAACTCTCCTATAGAACTCTCCCACCACATAACTCTCCTATAGAACTCCCACCACATAACTCTCCTATAGAACTCTCCCACCACATAACTCTCCTATAGAACTCTCCCACCACATAACTCTCCTATAGAACTCTCCACCACATAACTCTCCTATAGAACTCTCCCACCACATAACTCTCCTATAGAACTCTCCCACCACATAACTCTCCTATAGAACTCTCCCACCACATAACTCTCCTATAGAACTCTCCCACCACATAACTCTCCTATAGAACTCTCCACCACATAACTCTCCTATAGAACTCCCCACACATAACTCTCCTATAGACTCTCCCACCACAGAACTCTATCCCACCACATAACTCTCCTATAGAACTCTCCTCCACCACATAACTCTCCTATAGAACTCTCCCACCACATAACTCTCCTACAGAACTCTCCACCACATAACTCTCCTATAGAACTCTCAACCACATAACTCTCCTATAGAACTCTCCCTCCACATAACTCTCCTCCCACAGAACTCTCTATAGAACTCTCCACCACATAACTCTCTATAGAACTCTCCCACCACATAACTCTCCTATAGAACTCTCCCACCACATAACTCTCCTATAGAACTCTCCCACCACATAACTCTCTATAGAACTCTCCCACCACATAACTCTCCTATAGAACTCTCCCACCACATAACTCTCCTAGAACTCCCCACATAACTCTCCTATAGAACTCTCCCTCCACATAACTCTCTATAGACTCCTCCCTCCACCACATAACTCTCCTATAGAACTCTCCCACCACATAACTCTCTATAGAACTCTCCCCACATAACTCTCCTATAGAACTCTCCCACCCACATAACTCTCCTATAGAACTCTCCACCACATAACTCTCCTATAGAACTCTCCCACCACATACCTCTCCTATAGAACTCTCCCACACATAACTCTCCTATAGAACTCCATTTAACCCTACACCAATAACTCTCCTATAGAACTCTCCACCACATAACTCTCCTATAGAACTTCCCTCACATAACTATAGAACTCTCCACCACATAACTCTCCTATAGAACTCTCCCACCACATAACTCTCCTATAGAACTCTCCCACCCATAACTCTCCATAGAACTCTCTCCACATAACTCTCCTATAGAACTCTCCCACCACATAACTCTCCTATAGAACTCTCCACCACATAACTCTCCTATAGAACCTATAGAACTCTCCCACCACATAACTCTCCTATAGAACTCTCCCACCCATAACTCTCACTATAGAACTCTCCCACCACATAACTCTCCTATAGAACTCTCCCCACACAGAACTCTCCTATAGAACCACCACATAACTCTCTATAGAACTCTCCCACCACATAACTCTCCTATAGAACTCTCCACCACATAACTCTCTATAGAACTCTCCCACCACATAACTCTCCTATAGAGACTCTCCACCACATAACTCTCCTATAGAACTCTCCCACCACATAACTCTCCTATAGAACTCTCCCACCACATAACTCTCCTATAGAACTCTCCACCATTTAACTCTCCTATAGAACTCTCCCCTCCACATAACTCTCCTATAGAACTCTCCCACCACATAACTCTAGAACTCTCCCACCATTTAACTCTCCTATAGAACTCTCCTCCACATAACTCTCCTATAGAACTCCCACCACATAACTCTCCTATAGAACTCTCCCTCCACATAACTCTCCTATAGAACTCTCCCACCACATAACTCTCCTATAGAACTCTCCCACCACATAACTCTCCTATAGAACTCTCCCCCACCACATAACTCTCCTATAGAACTCTCCCCTCCCATAACTCTCTATAGAACTCTCCCCACCACATAACTCTCCTATAGAACTCTCCCACCACATAACTCTCCTATAGAACTCTCCCACCACATAACTCTCCTATAGAACTCTCCCACCACATAACTCTCCTATAGAACTCTCCCACCACATGGCTCTCCTAGAACTCTCCCACCACATAACTCTCCTATAGAACTCTCCCACCACATAACTCTCTATAGAACTCTCCAACCACCACATAACTCTCCTATAGAACTCTCCCACCACATAACTCTCCTATAGAACTCTCCACCACACATAGAACTCTCCACCACATAACTCTCCTATAGAACTCTCCACCACATAACTCTCTATAGAACTCTCCACCACATAACTCTCCTATAGAACTCTCCCTCCACATAACTCTCCTATAGAACTCTCCACCACATAACTCTCCTATAGAACTCTCCCACCACATAACTCTCCTATAGAACTCTCCACCACATAACTCTCTATAGAACTCCCCACCACATAACTCTCCTATAGAACTCTCCCACCACATAACTCTCCTATAGAACTCTCCCACCACATAACTCTCCTAGAACTCTCCTAGAACTCTCCCACCATAACTCTCCTATAGAACTCTCCCTCCACATAACTCTCCTATAGAACTCTCCCACCACATACCTCTCCTATAGAACTCTCCCACCACATAGAACTCTCCAACCATTTAACTCTCCTATAGAACTCTCCACCACATAACTCTCCTATAGAACTCTCCCACCACATAACTCTCCTATAGAACTCTCCCACCACATAACTCTCCTATAGAACTCTCCCACCACATAACTCTCCTATAGAACTCTCTATAGAGACTCTCCCACCACATAACTCTCCTATAGAACTCTCCCACCACATAACTCTCCTATAGAGACTCTCCCACCACAGAACTCTCCACCACATAACTCTCCTATAGAACTCTCCCACCACATAACTCTCCTATAGAACTCTCCCACCACATAACTCTCCTATAGAACTCTCCACACATAACTCTCCTATAGAACTCTCCACCACATAACTCTCCTATAGAACTCTCCCACCACAGAACTCTCCTATAGAACTCTCCCACCACATAACTCTCCTATAGAACTCTCCCACCACATAACTCTCCTATAGAACTCTCCCACCACATAACTCTCCCTCCACATAACTCTCTATAGAACTCTCCCACCACCATAACTCTCCTATAGAACTCTCCCACCACATAACTCTCTCTATAGAACTCTCCCACCACATAACTCTCCTATAGAACTCTCCCACCACATAACTCTCCTATAGAACTCTCCCATAACCACATACCACATCTCCTATAGAACTCTCCCACCACATAACTCTCCTATAGAACTCTCCACCACATAACTCTCTATAGAACTCTCCTCCACATAACTCTCCTATAGAACTCTCCACCACATAACTCTCCTATAGAACTCTCCACCACATAACTCTCCTATAGAACTCTCCACCACATAACTCTCCTATAGAACTCTCCCACCACATAACTCTCCTATAGAACTCTCCCACCACATAACTCTCCTATAGAACTCTCCACCACATAACTCTCTATAGAACTCTCCACCACATTAGCTCTCCTATAGAACTCTCCCACCACATAACTCTCCTATAGAACTCTCCCACCACATAACTCTCCTATAGAACTCTCCCCCACATACATAACTCTCCTATTTAACTCTCCACCACATAACTCTCCTATAGAACTCTCCTCCACATAACTCTCTATAGAACTCTCCCACAGAACTCTCCCCACCACATAACTCTCCTATAGAACTCTCCTCCCATAACCTCCATAGAACTCTCCTATAGAACTCTCCCACCACATAACTCTCTATAGAACTCTCCTCCACATAACTCTCCTATAGAACTCTCCACCACATAACTCTCCTATAGAACTCTCCCACCACATAACTCTCTCCTATAGAACTCTCCACCACATAACTCTCCTATAGAACTCTCCCACCACAGAACTCTCCCACCACATAACTCTCCTATAGAACTCTCCACCACATAACTCTCCTATAGAACTCTCCCACCACATAACTCACTATAGAACTCTCCCACCACATAACTCTCCTATAGAACTCTCCCACCACATAACTCTCCTATAGAACTCTCCCACCACATAACTCTCTATAGAACTCTCCCACCACATAACTCTCCTATAGAACTCTCCCACCACATAACTAACTCTCCTATAGAACTCTCCCACCACATAACTCTCTATAGAACTCTCCCACCACATAACTCTCCTATAGAACTCTCCCACCACATAACTCTCCTATAGAACTCTCCAACCACATAACTCTCCTATAGAACTCTCCACACACAGAACTCTCCACCACATAACTCTCCTATAGAACTCTCCCACCACATAACTCTCCTATAGAACTCTCCACCACATAACTCTCTATAGAACTCTCCCACCACATAACTCTCCTATAGAACTCTCCCACCACATAACTATAGAACTCTCCCACCACATAACTCTCCTATAGAACTCTCCCACCACATAACTCTCCTATAGACTCTCCCACCACATAACTCTCCTATAGAACTCTCCACACCTCCATAGAACTCTCCACCACAGAACTCTCCCCACCACATAACTCTCCTATAGAACTCTCCCACCACATAACTCTCCTATAGAACTCTCCCCCACATAACTCTCTATAGAATAGAACTCTCCCACCACATAACTCTCAACTATAGAACTCTCCCACCACATAACTCTCCTATAGAACTCTCCACCACATAACTCTCCTATAGAACTCTCCCACCACATAACTCTCTATAGAACTCTCCCACCACATAACTCTCCTATAGAACTCTCCCACCACATAACTCTCCTATAGAACTCTCCCACCACATAACTCTCCCTATAGAACTCTCCACCACATAACTCTCCTATAGAACTCTCCCACCCATAACTCTCCTATAGAACTCTCCCACCACATAACTCTCTATAGAACTCTCCCACCACAGAACTCTCCTATAGAACTCTCCCACCACATAACTCTCCTATAGAACTCTCCCACCACATAACTCTCCTATAGAACTCTCCCACCACATAACTCTCCTATAGAACTCTCCCACCACATAACTCTCCTATAGAACTCTCCACCACATAACTCTCCTATAGAACTCTCCCACCACATAACTCTCCTATAGAACTCTCCCACCACATAACTCTCCTATAGAACTCTCCAGAACTCTCCATAACTCTCCTATAACTCTCCCACCACATAACTCTCCTATAGAACTCCCACCACATAACTCTCCTATAGAACTCTCCCACCACATAACTCTCCTATAGAACTCTCCACCACATAACTCTCCTATAGAACTCTCCCACCACATAACTCTCCTATAGAACTCTCCACCACATAGCTCTCTATAGAACTCTCCCACTACATAACTCTCCTATAGAACTCTCCCACCACATAACTCTCCTATAGGACTCTCCCACCACATAACTCTCCTATAGAACTTTCCACCACATAACTCTCCTATAGAACTCTCCACCACAGAACTCTCCTACATAACTCTCCTATAACTCTCCCCTATAGAACTCTCCCACCACATAACTCTCCTATAGAACTCTCCCACCACATAACTCTCCTATAGAACTCTCCACCACATAACTCTCCTATAGAACTCTCCCACCACATAACTCTCCTATAGAACTCTCCCACCACATAACTCTCCTATGCTCTCAACCCACAGAACTCTCCCACCACATAACTCTCCTATAGAACTCTCCACCACATAACTCTCCTATAGAACTCTCCCACCACATAACTCTCTCCTATAGAACTCTCCCACCACATAACTCTCCTATAGAACTCTCCCACCACATAACTCTCCCACCACATAACTCTCCTATAGAACTCTCCCCACATAACTCTCCTATAGAACTCCCACCACATAACTCTCCTATAGAACTCTCCCACCACATAACTCTCCTATAGAACTCTCCCACCACATAACTCTCCTATAGAACTCTCCCACCACATAACTCTCCTATAGAACTCTCCCACCACATAACTCTCCTATAGAACTCTCCCACCACATAACTCTCCTACAGAACTCTCCACCACATAACTCTCCTATAGAACTCTCCCACCACATAACTCTCCTATAGAACTCCTCCACCCACCACATAACTCTCCTATAGAACTCTCCCACCACATAACTCTCCTATAGAACTCTCCCACCACATAACTCTCCTATAGAACTCTCCCACCACATAACTCTCCTATAGAACTCTCCCACCACACTCTCCTATAGAACTCTCCCACCACATAACTCTCCTATAGAACTCTCCACCACATAACTCTCCTATAGAACTCTCCACCACATAACTCTCCTATAGAACTCTCCCACCACATAACTCTCCTATAGAACTCTCCCACCACATAACTCTCCATAGAACTCTCCCACCACATAACTCTCCTATAGAACTCTCCACCACATAACTCTCCTATAGAACTCTCCCACCACATAACTCTCCTATAGAACTCTCCCACCACATAACTCTCCTATAGAACTCTCCCACCACATAACTCTCCTATAGAACTCTCCCACCACATAACTCTCCCATAGAACTCTCCCATAACTCTCCTATAGAACTCTCCCACCACATAACTCTCCTATAGAACTCTCCCACCACATAACTCTCCTATAGAACTCTCCCACCACATAACTCTCCTATAGAACTCTCCCACCACATAACTCTCCTATAGAACTCCCCCACCACATAACTCTCCTATAGAACTCTCCCACCACATAACTCTCCTATAGAACTCTCCCACCACATAACTCTCCTATAGAACTCTCCCACCACATAACTCTCCTATAGAACTCTCCAACCACTTAACTCTCCTATTGAACTCTCCCACCACATAACTCTCCTATAGAACTCTCCCACCACATAACTCTCCTATAGAACTCTCCCACCACATAACTCTCCTATAGAACTCTCCCACCACATAACTCTCCTATAGAACTCTCCACCACATAACTCTCCTATAGAACTCTCCCACCACATAACTCTCCTATAGAACTCTCCCACCACATAACTCTCCTATAGAACTCTCCCACCACATAACTCTCCTATAGAACTCTCCCACCACATAACTCTCCTATAGAACTCTCCCACCACATAACTCTCCTATAGAACTCTCCCACCACATAACTCTCCTATAGAACTCTCCCACCACATAACTCTCCTATAGAACTCTCCCACCACATAACTCTCCTATAGAACTCTCCCACCACATAACTCTCCTATAGAACTCTCCCACCACATAACTCTCCTATAGAACTCTCCCACCACATAACTCTCCTATAGAACTCTCCCACCACATAACTCTCCTATAGAACTCTCCCACCACATAACTCTCCTATAGAACTCTCCCACCACATAACTCTCCTATAGAACTCTCTCTCCACACATAACTCTCCTACAGAACTCTCCCACCACATAACTCTCCTATAGAACTCTCCCACCACATAACTCTCCTATAGAACTCTCCCCCATATAACTCTCCCACATAACTCTCCCACCACATAACTCTCCTATAGAACTCTCCCACCACATAACTCTCCCCACCACATAACTCTCCTATAGAACTCTCCCACCACATAACTCTCCTATAGAACTCCTCCCACCACATAACTCTCCTATAGAACTCTCCCACCACATAACTCTCCTATAGAACTCTCCCACCACATAACTCTCCTATAGAACTCTCCCACCACATAACTCTCCTATAGAACTCTCCCACCACAGAACTCTCCCACCACATAACTCTCCTATAGAACTCTCCCACCACATAACTCTCCTATAGAACTCTCCACCACATAACTCTCCTATAGAACTCTCCACCACATAACTCTCCTATAGAACTCTCCCACCACATAACTCTCATTTAACTCTCCTATAGAACTCTCCCACCACATAACTCTCCTATAGAACTCTCCCACCACATAACTCTCCTATAGAACTCTCCCACCACATAACTCTCCTATAGAACTCTCCCACCACATAACTCTCCTATAGAACTCTCCCACCACATAACTCTCCTATAGAACTCTCCCACCACATAACTCTCCTCTATAGAACTCTCCCACCACATAACTCTCCAACCATTTAACTCTCCTATAGAACTCTCCCACCACATAACTCTCCTATAGAACTCTCCCACCACATAACTCTCCACTATATAACTCTCTCCATAAGAACTCTCCCACCACATAACTCTCCTATAGAACTCTCCTCCACATAACTCTCCTATAGAACTCTCCACCACATAACTCTCCTATAGAACTCTCCCACCACATAACTCTCCTATAGAACTCTCCCACCACATAACTCTCCTATAGAACTCTCCCTCCACATAACTCTCCTATAGAACTCTCCCACCACATAACTCTCTATAGAACTCTCCCACCACATAACTCTCCTATAGAACTCTCCACCACATAACTCTCCTATAGAACTCTCCCTCCACATAACTCTCCTATAGAACTCTCCCACCACATAACTCTCCTATAGAACTCTCCCACCACATAACTCTCCTATAGAACTCTCCCCACCACATAACTCTCCTATAGAACTCTCCACCACATAACTCTCCAGAACCACATAACTCTCCTATGGAACTCTCCCACCACATAACTCTCCTATAGAACTCTCCTCCACATAACTCTCTCCTATAGAACTCTCCCACCACATAACTCTCCTATAGAACTCTCCACCACATAACTCTCCTATAGAACTCTCCACCACATAACTCTCCCACCACATAACTCTCCTATAGAACTCTCCTACCCATAACTCTCCACCACATAACTCTCCTATAGAACTCTCCCACCACATAACTCTCCTATAGAACTCTCCCACCACATAACTCTCCTATAGAACTCTCCCACCACATAACTCTCCTATAGAACTCTCCTCCACATAACTCTCCACCCATAACTCTCCTATAGAACTCTCCCACCACATAACATCTTCCTATAGAACTCTCCCACCACATAACTCTCCTATAGAACTCTCCCACCACATAACTCTCCTATAGAACTCTCCCACCACATAACTCTCCTATAGAACTCTCCACCACATAACTCTCCTATAGAACTCTCCCACCACATAACTCTCCTATAGAACTCTCCCACCACATAACTCTCCTATAGAACTCTCCCACCACATAACTCTCCTATAGAACTCTCCACCACATAACTCTCCCACCACAGAACTCTCCTATAGAACTCTCCCACCACATAACTCTCCCACCACATAACTCTCCTATAGAACTCTCCCACCACATAACTCTCCTATAGAACTCTCCCACCACATAAACTCTCCTACAGAACTCTCCCACCACATAACTCTCCTATAGAACTCATAACTCTCCCACCACATAACTCTCCTATAGAACTCTCCCACCACATAACTCTCCTATAGAACTCTCCCACCACATAACTCTCCTATAGAACTCTCCCACCACATAACTCTCCTATAGAACTCTCCCACCACATAACTCTCCTATAGAACTCTCCCACCACATAACTCTCCTATAGAACTCTCCCACCACATAACTCTCCTATAGAACTCTCCCACCACATAACTCTCCTATAGAACTCTCCCACCACATAACTCTCCTATAGAACTCTCCCACCACATAACTCTCCTATAGAACTCTCCTACCACATAACTCTCCTATAGAACTCTCCTACCACATAACTCTCCTATAGAACTCCC
The DNA here is from genome assembly GCF_023373465.1 of Oncorhynchus keta. Classification (NCBI taxonomy): domain Eukaryota; kingdom Metazoa; phylum Chordata; class Actinopteri; order Salmoniformes; family Salmonidae; genus Oncorhynchus; species Oncorhynchus keta. The sequence goes on along the minus strand of NC_068450.1, from coordinate 2,291,974 downwards.
ACCACATCACTCTCCTATAGAACTCTCCCACCACATAACTCTCCTATAGAACTCTCCCACCACATAACTCTCCTATAGAACTCTCCCACCACATAACTCTCCTATAGAACTCTCCCACCACATAACTCTCCTATAGAACTCTCCCACCACATAACTCTCCTATAGAACTCTCCCACCACATAACTCTCCTATAGAACTCTCCCACCACATAACTCTCCTATAGAACTCTCCCACCACATAACTCTCCTATAGAACTCCCTCCACATAACTCTCCTATAGAACTCCCCCTCCACATAACTCTCCTATAGAACTCTCCCACCACATAACTCTCCTATAGAACTCTCCCACCACATAACTCTCCTATAGAACTCTCCCACCACATAACTCTCCTATAGAACTCTCCTCCACATAACTCTCCTATAGAACTCTCCCACCACATAACTCTCCTATAGAACTCTCCCACCACATAACTCTCCTATAGAACTCTCCCACCACATAACTCTCCTATAGAACTCTCCCACCACATAACTCTCCTATAGAACTCTCCCACCACATAACTCTCCTATAGAACTCTCCCACCATAACTCTCTATAGAACTCTCCCCACCACATAACTCTCCTATAGAACTCTCCCACCACATAACTCTCCTATAGAACTCTCCACCACATAACTCTCCTATAGAACTCTCCCACCACATAACTCTCCTATAGAACTCTCCCACCACATAACTCTCCTATAGAACTCTCCCACCACATAACTCTCCTATAGAACTCTCTCCACCACATAACTCTCCTATAGAACTCTCCCACCACATAACTCTCCTATAGAACTCTCCCACCACATAACTCTCCTATAGAACTCTCCCACCACATAACTCTCCTATAGAACTCTCCACCACATAACTCTCCTATAGAACTCTCCCACCACATAACTCTCCTATAGAACTCTCACCCACCACATAACTCCCACCACTCCTATAGAACTCTCCCACCACATAACTCTCCTATAGAACTCTCCCACACATAACTATAGAACTCCCACCACATAACTCTCCTATAGAACTCTCCCACCACATAACTCTCCTATAGAACTCTCCCACCACATAACTCTCCTATAGAACTCTCCCTCCACATAACTCTCCTATAGAACTCTCCCACCACATAACTCTCCTATAGAACTCTCCCACCACATAACTCTCCTATAGAACTCTCCCACCACATAACTCTCCTATAGAACTCTCCACCACCACAGAACTCTCCCACCACATAACTCTCCTATAGAACTCTCCCACCACATAACTCTCCTATAGAACTCTCCCACCACATAACTCTCCTATAGAACTCTCCCACCACATAACTCTCCTATAGAACTCCCACCACATAACTCTCCTATAGAACTCTCCCACCACATAACTCTCCTATAGAACTCTCCCACCACATAACTCTCCTATAGAAGAACTCCCACCACATAACTCTCCTATAGAACTCTCCCACCACATAACTCTCCTATAGAACTCTCCCACATAACTCTCCTATAGAACTCTCCCACCACATAACTCTCCTATAGAACTCTCCCACCACATAACTCTCCTATAGAACTCTCCCACCACATAACTCTCCTATAGAACTCTCCCACCACATAACTCTCCTATAGAACTCTCCCACCACATAACTCTCCTATAGAACTCTCCCACCACATAACTCTCCTATAGAACTCTCCCACCACATAACTCTCCTATAGAACTCTCCCACCACATAACTCTCCTATAGAACTCCCTCCACATAACTCTCCTATAGAACTCTCCCACCACATAACTCTCCTATAGAACTCTCCCACCACATAACTCTCCTATAGAACTCTCCCACCACATAACTCTCTATAGAACTCTCCCACCACATAACTCTCCTATAGAACTCTCCCACCACATAACTCTCCTATAGAACTCTCCCACCACATAACTCTCCTATAGAACTCTCCCCCACATAACTCTCTATAGAACTCTCCCACCACATAACTCTCCTATAGAACTCTCCCACCACATAACTCTCCTATAGAACTCTCCCACCACATAACTCTCCTATAGAACTCTCCCACCACATAACTCTCCTATAGAACTCTCCCACCACATAACTCTCCTATAGAACTCTCCCACCACATAACTCTCCTATAGAACTCTCCCACCACATAACTCTCCTATAGAACTCTCCACCACATAACTCTCCTATAGAACTCTCCCACCACATAACTCTCCTATAGAACTCTCCCACCACATAACTCTCCTATAGAACCCACCACATAACTCTCCTATAGAGAACTCTCTCACCACATAACTCTCCTATAGAACTCTCCCACCACATAACTCTCCTATAGAACTCTCCCACCACATAACTCTCCTATAGAACTCTCCCATAACTCTCTCCCACCACATAACTCTCCTATAGAACTCTCCCTCCACATAACTCTCCTATAGAACTCTCCCACCACATAACTCTCCTATAGAACTCTCCCACCACATAACTCTCCTATAGAACTCTCCCTCCACATAACTCTCCTATAGAACTCCCCCTCCACATAACTCTCCTATAGAACTCTCCCCCCATAACTCTCCCACCACATAACTCTCCTATAGAACTCCCCCTCCACATAACTCTCCTATAGAACTCTCCACATAACTCTCCTATAGAACTCTCCCTCCACATAACTCTCCTATAGAACTCTCCCACCACATAACTCTCCTATAGAACTCCCCCTCCACATAACTCTCCTATAGAACTCCCCCTCCACATAACTCTCCTATAGAACTCTCCCACCACATAACTCTCCTATAGAACTCTCCCACCACATAACTCTCCTATAGAACTCTCCCACCACATAACTCTCCTATAGAACTCTCCCACCACATAACTCTCCTACCACATAACTCTCCTATAGAACTCTCCCACCACATAACTCTCCCACCACATAACTCTCCTATAGAACTCTCCCACCACATAACTCTCCCACCACATAACTCTCCTATAGAACTCTCCCACCACATAACTCTCCTATAGAACTCTCCCACCACATAACTCTCCTATAGAACTCTCCCACCACATAACTCTCCCACCACATAACTCTCCTATAGAACTCTCCCACCACATAACTCTCCTATAGAACTCTCCCACCACATAACTCTCCTATAGAACTCTCCCACCACATAACTCTCCTATAGAACTCTCCCACCACATAACTCTCCTATAGAACTCTCCCACCACATAACTCTCCTATAGAACTCTCCCTCCACATAACTCTCCTATAGAACTCTCCCACCACATAACTCTCCTATAGAACTCTCCCACCACAGAACTCTCCCACCACATAACTCTCCTATAGAACTCTCCCACCACATAACTCTCCTATAGAACTCTCCCTCCACAGAACTCTCCCACCACATAACTCTCCTATAGAACTCTCCCACCACATAACTCTCCTATAGAATTCTCCCACCACATAACTCTCCTATAGAACTCTCCCACCACATAACTCTCCTATAGAACTCTCCCTCCACAGAACTCTCCTATAGAACTCTCCCTCCACAGAACTCTCCCACCACATAACTCTCCTATAGAACTCTCCCACCACATAACTCTCCTATAGAACTCTCCCTCCACAGAACTCTCCTATAGAACTCTCCCTCCACAGAACTCTCCTATAGAACTCTCCCTCCACAGAACTCTCCCACCACATAACTCTCCTATAGAACTCTCCCACCACATAACTCTCCTATAGAACTCTCCCACCACATAACTCTCCTATAGAACTCTCCCACCACATAACTCTCCTATAGAACTCTCCCTCCACAGAACTCTCCCACCACATAACTCTCCTATAGAACTCTCCCACCACATAACTCTCCTATAGAATTCTCCCACCACATAACTCTCCTATAGAACTCTCCCACCACATAACTCTCCTATAGAACTCTCCCACCACATAACTCTCCTATAGAACTCTCCCACCACATAACTCTCCTATAGAACTCTCCCTCCACAGAACTCTCCCACCACATAACTCTCCTATAGAACTCTCCCACCACATAACTCTCCTATAGAACTCTCCCTCCACAGAACTCTCCCACCACATAACTCTCCTATAGAACTCTCCCACCACATAACTCTCCTATAGAACTCTCCCACCACATAACTCTCCTATAGAACTCTCCCACCACATAACTCTCCTATAGAACTCTCCCACCACATAACTCTCCTATAGAACTCCCCACCACATAACTCTCCTATAGAACTCTCCCACCACATAACTCTCCTATAGAACTCTCCCTCCACATAACTCTCCTATAGAACTCTCCCACCACAACAGATATTAGATGGTAACAGACAGAAACAGACATTCTGGATGGTAACAGACAGTAACAGACATTCTGGATGGTAACAGACAGTAACAGACATTCTGGATGGTAACAGACAGTAACAGACATTATGGATGGTACCAGACAGTCACAGACATTCTGGATGGTAACAGACAGTAACAGACATGCTGGATGGTAACAGACAGTAACAGAGTCACAGACATTCTGGATGTTAACAGACAGCCAACAGAGTAACATACAGTCACAGACATTCTGGATGGTAACAGACAGTAACAGACATGCTGGATGGTAACAGACAGTAACAGAGTCACAGACATTCTGGATTGTAACAGACAGCCAACAGAGTAACAGACAGGTAACAGAGTAACAGACATTCTGCATGGTAACAGACAGTAACAGACATTCTGGATGGTAACAGACAGTAACAGACATTCTGGATGGTAACAGACAGTAACAGACATTCTGGATGGTAACAGACAGTAACAGACATTCTGGATGGTAACAGACAGTAACAGACATTCTGGATGGTAACAGACAGTAACAGACATTCTGGATGGTAACAGACATTCTGGGTGGTAACAGACAGTCACAGACATTGTGGATGGTAACAGACAGTAACAGACACTATGGATGGTAACAGACAGTAACAGACATTCTGGATGGTAACAGACATTATGGATGGTAACAGACATTATGGATGGTAACAGACAGTAACAGACATTATGGATGGTAACAGACAGTAACAGACATTCTGGATGGTAACAGACAGTAACAGACATTATGGGTGGTCACAGACAGTAACAGTCACTCTGGGTGGTAACAGACAGTAACAGACATTCTGCATGGTAACAGACAGTAACAGTCACTCTGGATGGTCACAGACAGTAACAGACATTCTGGATGGTCACAGACAGTAACAGTCACTCTGGATGGTCACAGACAGTAACAGACATTCTGGATGGTCACAGACAGTAACAGACATTCTGGATGGTAACAGACAGTAACAGACATTCTGGATGGTAACAGACATTCTGGATGGTAACAGACATTCTGGATGGTAACAGACATTCTGGATGGTAACAGACATTCTGGATGGTAACAGACATTCTGGATGGTAACAGACATTCTGGATGGTCACAGACAGTAACAGACATTATGGATGGTAACAGACATTCTGGATGGTCACAGACAGTAACAGACATTCTGGATGGTAACAGACAGTAACAGACATTCTGGATGGTAACAGACATTCTGGATGGTGACAGACATTATGGATGGTAACAGACAGTAACAGACATTCTGGATGGTAACAGACATTCTGGATGGTGACAGACATTATGGATGGTAACAGACATTATGGATGGTGACAGACATTATGGATGGTAACAGACAGTAACAGACATTCTGGATGGTAACAGACATTATGGATGGTAACAGACATTCTGGATGGTAACAGACAGTAACAGACATTATGGATGGTAACAGACATTATGGATGGTAACAGACAGTAACAGACATTATGGATGGTAACAGACATTCTGGATGGTAACAGACAGTAACAGACATTATGGATGGTAACAGACATTATGGATGGTAACAGACAGTAACAGACATTATGGATGGTAACAGACATTATGGATGGTAACAGACAGTAACAGACATTATGGATGGTAACAGACATTAACAGACATTCTGGATGGTAACAGACAGTAACAGACATTCTGGGTGGTAACAGACATTCTGGGTGGTAACAGACAGTCACAGACATTGTGGATGGTAACAGACAGTAACAGACACTATGGATGGTAACAGACAGTAACAGACATTCTGGATGGTAACAGACATTCTGGATGGTAACAGACAGTAACAGACATTCTGGATGGTAACAGACAGTAACAGACATTATGGATGGTAACAGACATTAACAGACAATCTGGATGGTAACAGACATTCTGGATGGTAACAGACATTCTGGATGGTAACAGACATTCTGGATGGTAACAGACATTCTGGATGGTAACAGACATTATGGATGGTGACAGACATTATGGATGGTAACAGACATTCTGGATGGTGACAGACATTATGGATGGTAACAGACATTATGGATGGTGACAGACATTATGGATGGTAACAGACATTATGGATGGTAACAGACAGTAACAGACATTCTGGATGGTAACAGACATTCTGGATGGTAACAGACAGTAACAGACATTATGGATGGTAACAGACATTATGGATGGTAACAGACAGTAACAGACATTATGGATGGTAACAGACATTCTGGATGGTAACAGACAGTAACAGACATTATGGATGGTAACAGACATTATGGATGGTAACAGACAGTAACAGACATTATGGATGGTAACAGACATTATGGATGGTAACAGACAGTAACAGACATTATGGATGGTAACAGACATTAACAGACAATCTGGATGGTAACAGACATTATGGATGGTAACAGACATTCTGCATGGTAACAGACAGTCACAGACATTGTGGATGGTAACAGACAGTAACAGACACTATGGATGGTAACAGACAGCAACAGACACTATGGATGGTAACAGACAGTAACAGACATTCTGGATGGTAACAGACATTATGGATGGTAACAGACATTATGGATGGTAACAGACAGTAACAGACATTATGGATGGTAACAGACATTCTGGATGGTAACAGACAGTAACAGACATTCTGGATGGTAACAGACATTCTGGGTGGTAACAGACAGTCACAGACATTGTGGATGGTAACAGACAGTAACAGACACTATGGATGGTAACAGACAGCAACAGACACTATGGATGGTAACAGACAGTAACAGACATTATGGATGGTAACAGACAGTAACAGACATTATGGATGGTCACAGACAGTAACAGACATTCTGCATGGTCACAGACAGTAACAGTCACTCTGGGTGGTAACAGACAGTAACAGACATTCTGCATGGTAACAGACATTCTGGATGGTAACAGACATTCTGGATGGTGACAGACATTATGGATGGTAACAGACATTATGGATGGTAACAGACAGTAACAGACATTCTGGATGGTAACAGACAGTAACAGACATTCTGGATGGTAACAGACAGTAACAGACATTATGGATGGTAACAGACATTATGGATGGTAACAGACAGTAACAGACATTATGGATGGTAACAGACATTCTGGATGGTAACAGACAGTAACAGACATTATGGATGGTAACAGACATTATGGATGGTAACAGACAGTAACAGACATTATGGATGGTAACAGACATTATGGATGGTAACAGACAGTAACAGACATTATGGATGGTAACAGACATTAACAGACAATCTGGATGGTAACAGACATTATGGATGGTAACAGACATTCTGCATGGTAACAGACATTCTGCATGGTAACAGACAGTCACAGACATTGTGGATGGTAACAGACAGTAACAGACACTATGGATGGTAACAGACAGCAACAGACACTATGGATGGTAACAGACAGTAACAGACATTATGGATGGTAACAGACAGTAACAGACATTATGGATGGTAACAGACAGTAACAGACATTATGGATGGTAACAGACAGTAACAGACATTATGGATGGTACCAGACAGTAACAGACATTCTGGATGGTAACAGACAGTAACAGACATTCTGGATGGTAACAGACAGTAACAGACATTCTGGATGGTAACAGACATTCTGGGTGGTAACAGACAGTAACAGACATTCTGGATGGTAACAGACATTCTGGATGGTAACAGACAGTAACAGACACTATGGATGGCAACAGACACTATGGATGGTAACAGACAGTAACAGACATTATGGATGGTAACAGACATTATGGATGGTAACAGACAGTAACAGACATTATGGATGGTAACAGACAGTAACAGACATTCTGGATGGTAACAGACAGTAACAGACATTATGGGTGGTCACAGACAGTAACAGTCACTCTGGGTGGTAACAGACAGTAACAGACATTCTGGGTGGTAACAGACAGTAACAGACATTCTGGGTGGTAACAGACAGTAACAGTCACTCTGGGTGGTAACAGACATTCTGGGTGGTAACAGACAGTAACAGACATTCTGCATGGTAACAGACAGTAACATTCACTCTGGATGGTCACAGACAGTAACAGACATTCTGCATGGTCACAGACAGTAACAGTCACTCTGGATGGTCACAGACAGTAACAGACATTCTGGGCAGAGTAACAACAGACAGAGTCGTCAGGTCAGTTATTATGGAGTCTGTTTATTGTTGTGTCTGATACTAGACCAGACGTAGTGATAAGTAATGTAAAAGGCATTGTGAGCCCAGCACAGTTAGTTTAGGATCCTTCCACAGGCACAGGGTGTGGAGTGTTTGTGTGTGTCAGTACAGTCACTCTGGGTGGTAACAGACAGTAACAGACATTCTGGGTGGTAACAGACAGTAACAGACATTCTGGGTGGTAACAGACAGTCACAGACATTCTGGGTGGTAACAGACAGCCAACAGAGTAACAGACATTCTGGATGGTAACAGACAGTAACAGACATTCTGGATGGTAACAGACAGTAACAGACATTCTGGATGGTAACAGACAGTAACAGACATTCTGGATGGTAACAGACAGTAACAGACATTCTGGGTGGTAACAGACAGTAACAGACATTCTGGGTGGTAACAGACAGTAACAGACATTCTGGATGGTAACAGACAGTAACAGACATTCTGGGTGGTAACAGACAGTAACAGACATTCTGGGTGGTAACAGACAGTAACAGACATTCTGGGTGGTAACAGACAGTAACAGACATTCTGGATGGTAACAGACAGTAACAGACATTCTGCATGGTCACAGACAGTAACAGACATTCTGGGTGGTAACAGACAGTAACAGACATTATGCATGGTCACAGACAGTAACAGTCACTCTTGATGGTCACAGACAGTAACAGACATTCTGCATGGTCACAGACAGTAACAGACATTCTGCATGGTAACAGACAGTAACAGTCACTCTGGATGGTCACAGACAGTAACAGACATTCTGCATGGTCACAGACAGTAACAGACATTCTGCATGGTAACAGACAGTAACAGACATTCTGGGTGGTAACAGACAGTCACAGACATTCTGCAACAGACAGTAACAGGGTGGTAACAGACAGTAACAGTCACATTCTGGATGGTCACAGACAGTCACAGACATTCTGGGTAACAGACAGTAACAGACATTCTGCATGGTCACAGACAGTAACAGACATTCTGGGTGGTAACAGACAGTAACAGACATTCTGCATGGTAACAGACAGTAACAGACATTCTGCATGGTAACAGACAGTAACAGACATTCTGGGTGGTAACAGACAGTAACAGACATTCTGCATGGTAACAGACAGTAACAGACATTCTGGGTGGTAACAGACAGTAACAGACATTCTGCATGGTAACAGACAGTAACAGACATTCTGGGTGGTAACAGACAGTAACAGACATTCTGCATGGTCACAGACAGTAACAGACATTCTGGGTGGTAACAGACAGTAACAGACATTCTGCATGGTAACAGACAGTAACAGTCACTCTGGATGGTCACAGACAGTAACAGACATTCTGCATGGTAACAGACAGTAACAGAGTCACTCTGGATGGTAACAGACAGTAACAGTCACTCTGGATGGTCACAGACAGTAACAGACATTCTGGATGGTCACAGACAGTAACAGACATTCTGGATGGTAACAGACAGTAACAGACATTCTGGATGGTAACAGACAGTAACAGTCACTCTGGGTGTAACAGTAACAGACATTCTGCATGGTAACAGACAGTAACAGTCACTCTGGATGGTCACAGACAGTAACAGACATTCTGGATGGTCACAGACAGTAACAGTCACTCTGGATGGTCACAGACAGTAACAGATTCTGGGCAGAGTAACAACAACAGAGTCGTCAGGTCAGTTATTATGGAGTCTGTTTATTGTTGTGTCTGATACTAGACCAGACGTAGTGATAAGTAATGTAAAAGGCATTGTGAGCCCAGCACAGTTAGTTTAGGATCCTTCCACAGGCACAGGGTGTGGAGTGTTTGTGTGGTCAGTACAGTCACTCTGGGTGGTAACAGACAGTAACAGACAGACAGTAACAGTCACTCTGGGTGGTAACAGACACAGACATTCTGGATGGGTGGTAACAGACAGTAACAGACATTCTGGTGGTAACAGACAGTCACAGACATTCTGGGTGGTAACAGACAGTAACAGACAGTAGCAGACAGTAACATCCTCTGGATGGTAACAGACAGTAACAGACATAACAGAGTCTGGATGGTCAGTAACAGACATTCTGGATGGTAACAGACAGTAACACATTCTGGATGGTCAGTAACAGACATTCTGGTGGTAGACAGTAACAGACATTCTGGGCAGAGTAACAACAGACAGAGTCGTCAGGTCAGTTATTATGGAGTCTGTTTATTGTTGTGTCTGATACTAGACCAGACGTAGTGATAAGTAATGTAAAAGGCATTGTGAGCCCAGCACAGTTAGTTTAGGATCCTTCCACAGGCACAGGGTGTGAGTGTTTGTGTGTGTCAGTACAGTCACTCTGGTCCGGTCTCAGTCTCTACTTCCTCTGATACAGACTGACTCGTTGAGCTCAGCAATCAATGAACCGTCTTCGTTTACAGTGACCAATGGGAGGTCCTTGTTAGGGTTGACCAATGGTGTCTCGTCATTGCTCCCGGCCACGGGGACTCGTGATTGGATGCAGAGTTTGTTGTTATGGAGATGGCGTTGGCTCCTCCCCTCTGGACTCATGTCCCAGTCTGATCTGCAGGCTGAGGTAGACTGGCTAGAGTTCCCTACACACACACACACACACACACAATGCTGTTTCGAAATGAAATGATGTTGTGTATGTGCATGTACATGTAAGTGTAAGTGTGGTTGTGTGTGTGTACCTGTTGCCTGTCCAGGTTGTTGGTCCTTACAGCGGTCAGAAGACTCTTGGTGAGGTCTCCAACTCATAATATCTCTGATTCTGATTCTCTAGTTGGCTCTCCAGATACTGTACCTCCTCAAGCTGAAACACACAAGACAACATGGCATACTGGCCTATACACATCATGGTATGGCTGTTGTGTGTGTGTGTGTGTGTGTGTGTGTGTGTGTGTGTGTGTGTGTGTGTGTGTGTGTGTGTGTGTGTGTGTGTGTGTGTGTGTGTCTGTGTCTGTGTGTGTGTCTGTGTGTGTGTGTCTGTCTGTGTGTGTGTCTGTGTCTGTGTGTCTGTGTCTGTGTGTGTGTCTGTGTGTGTGTGTGTCTGTGTGTGTCTGTGTGTGTGTGTCTGTGTGTGTGTGTCTGTGTGTGTGTCTGTGTCTGTGTGTGTGTCTGTGTGTGTGTGTGTCTGTGTGTGTGTGTCTGTGTGTGTGTCTGTGTGTGTCTGTGTCTGTGTGTGTCTGTGTGTGTGTGTGTGTGTGTGTTCCATCACCTTAAACTCCAGGAGGTTCTGCATGTTTTCCATATCAGATCCGACCATCTCAACACCATCATCATCATCATCATCATCATCAATCACCTCTATCTTCTGTCAGGAAACACAACCCTTTATAATCAGTGACTAAATCTGTCCAGGAAACACAACCCTTTATAATCAGTGACTAAATCTGTCAGGAAACACAACCCTATATAATCAGTGGCTAAATCTGTCAGGAAACACAACCCTATATAATCAGTGGCTAAATCTGTCAGGAAACACAACCCTTTATAATCAGTGGCTAAATCTGTCAGGAAACACAACCCTTTATAATCAGTGGCTAAATCTGTCAGGAAACACAACCCTTTATAATCAGTGGCTAAATCTGTCAGGAAACACAACCCTTTTATAATCAGTGACTAAATCTGTCAGGAAACACAACCTATATAATCAGTGGCTAAATCTCAATGCTCTTCTTTACATTCCCATGTTTACAGTGTAAAGTAACAGTCCCTCTAGTATCATAACAGGGTCTCTAGTCTCTCTAGTATCATAACAGGGTCTCTATAGTCTCTAGTATCATAACAGGGTCTCTAGTCTCTCTAGTATCATAACAGGGTCTCTAGTCACTCTAGTATCATAACAGGGTCTCTAGTCACTCTAGTATCATAACAGGGTCTCTAGTCTCTCTAGTATCATAACAGGGTCTCTAGTCTCTCTAGTATCATAACAGGGTCTCTATAGTCTCTAGTATCATAACAGGGTCTCTATAGTCTAGTATCATAACAGGGTCTATATAGTCTCTCTAGTATCATAACAGGGTCTCTAGTCTCTCTAGTATCATAACAGGGTCTCTATAGTCTCTAGTATCATAACAGGGTCTCTATAGTCTCTAGTATCATAACAGGGTCTCTATAGTCTCTAGTATCATAACAGGGTCTCTAGTCTCTAGTATCATAACAGGGTCTCTAGTCACTCTAGTATCATAACAGGGTCTCTATAGTCTCTAGTATCATAACAGGGTCTCTAGTCTCTCTAGTATCATAACAGGGTCTCTATAGTCTAGTATCATAACAGGGTCTCTAGTCTCTCTAGTATCAACAGGGTCTCTAGTCTCTCTAGTATCATAACAGGGTATCTATAGTCTCTAGTATCATAACAGGGCCTCTAGTCTCTCTAGTATCATAACAGGGTCTCTAGTCTCTCTAGTGTCATAACAGGGTCTCTAGTGTCATAACAGGGTCTCTAGTCTCTCTAGTATCATAACATGGTCTCTCTAGTGTCATAACAGGGTCTCTCTAGTCTCTAGTATCATAACAGGGTCTCTCTAGTCTCTCGTATCATAACAGGGTCTCTCTAGTCTCTCGTATCATAACAGGGTCTCTCTAGTATCATAACAGGGTCTCTCTAGTATCATAACAGGGTCTCTAGTATCATAACAGGGTCTCTCTACTATCATAACAGGGTCTCTCTAGTATCATAACAGGGTCTCTAGTCTCTAGTATCATAACAGGGTCTCTCTAGTCTCTCGTATCATAACAGGGTCTCTCTAGTCTCTCGTATCATAACAGGGTCTCTCTAGTCTCTCGTATCATAACAGGGTCTCTCTAGTGTCATAACAGGGTCTCTCTAGTGTCATAACAGGGTCTCTCTAGTGTCATAACAGGGTCTCTCTAGTGTCATAACATGGTCTCTAGTGTCATAACAGGGTCTCTCTAGTCTCTAGTATCATAACAGGGTCTCTCTAGTCTCTCGTATCATAACAGGGTCTCTCTAGTCTCTCGTATCATAACAGGGTCTCTCTAGTGTCATAACAGGGTCTCTCTAGTGTCATAACAGGGTCTCTCTAGTGTCATAACAGGGTCTCTCTAGTGTCATAACAGGGTCTCTCTAGTGTCATAACAGGGTCTCTCTAGTATCATAACAGGGTCTCTCTAGTGTCATAACAGGGTCTCTATTATCATAACAGGGTCTCTAGTATCATAACAGGGTCTCTAGTATCATAACAGTGTCTCTCTAGTCTCTAGTATCATAACAGGTCTCTCTAGTCTCTCGTATCTAACAGGGTCTCTCTAGTCTCTAGTGTCATAACAGGGTCTCTAGTATCATAACAGGGTCTCTCTAGTGTCATAACAGGGTCTCTAGTATCATAACAGGGTCTCTCTAGTCTCTAGTGTCATAACAGGGTCTCTAGTATCATAACAGTGTCTCTAGTATCATAACAGGGTCTCTAGTGTCATAACAGGGTCTCTAGTATCATAACAGGGTCTCTATTATCATAACAGGGTCTCTCTAGTATCATAACAGGGTCTCTAGTGTCATAACAGTGTCTCTAGTGTCATAACAGTGTCTCTCTAGTCTCTAGTATCATAACAGGGTCTCTCTAGTCTCTCGTATCATAACAGGGTCTCTCTAGTCTCTAGTGTCATAACAGGGTCTCTCTAGTGTCATAACAGTGTCTCTAGTATCATAACAGGGTCTCTAGTATCATAACAGGGTCTCTAGTGTCATAACAGGGTCTCTAGTATCATAACAGGGTCTCTAGTATCATAACAGGGTCTCTAGTGTCATAACAGGGTCTCTAGTGTCATAACAGGGTCTCTAGTGTCATAACAGGGTCTCTCTAGTGTCATAACAGGGTCTCTAGTGTCATAACAGGGTCTCTGGTGTCATAACAGGGTCTCTAGTCTCTCTAGTGTCATAACAGGGTCTCTAGTATCATAACAGGGTCTCTCTAGTATCATAACAGGGTCTCTAGTGCCATAACAGGGTCTCTAGTGCCATAACAGGGTCTCTAGTGCCATAACAGGGTCTCTAGTGTCATAACAGGGTCTCTCGTGTCATCAAACAGGGTCTCTCGTGTCATAACAGGGTCTCTGTGTCATAACAGGGTCTCTAGTGTCATAACAGGGTCTCTAGTGTCATAACAGGGTCTCTCTAGTCTCTCTAGTATCATAACAGGGTCTCTTGTGTCATAACAGGGTCTCCAGTGTCATAACAGGGTCTCTAGTATCATAACAGGGTCTCTCTAGTATCATAAAAGGGTCTCTAGTATCATAACAGGGTCTCTAGTATCATAACAGGGTCTCTCTAGTCTCTCTAGTGTCATAACAGGGTCATTCTAGTGTCATAACAGGGTCTCTAGTATCATAACAGGGTCTCTCTAATCAAATCAAATCAAATTTATTTATATAGCCCTTCGTACATCAGCTGATATCTCAAAGTGCTGTACAGAAACCCAGCCTAAAACCCCAAACAGCAAACAATGCAGGTGTAAAAGCACGTATCATAACAGGGCCTCTAGTATCATAACAGGGTCTCTAGTATCATAACAGGGTCTCTAGTGTCATAACAGGGTCTCTAGTATCATAACAGGGTCTCTAGTCTCTCTAGTGTCATAACAGGGTCTCTAGTATCATAACAGGGTCTCTCTCGTATCATAACAGGGTCTCTAGTGTCATAACAGGGTCTCTCTAGTGTCATAACAGGGTCTCTAGTCTCTCTAGTATCATAACAGGGTCTCTTGTGTCATAACAGGGTCTCTAGTGTCATAACAGTCTCTAGTATCATAACAGGGTCTCTATTATCATAACAGGGTCTCTCTAGTATCATAACAGGGTCTCTAGTATCATAACAGGGTCTCTAGTATCATAACAGGGTCTCTAGTATCATAACAGGGTCTCTAGTATCATAACAGGGTCTCTAGTATCATAACAGGGTCTCTAGTATCATAACAGGGTCTCTCGTATCATAACAGGGTCTCTAGTATCATAACAGGGTCTCTAGTGTCATAACAGGGTCTCTAGTGTCATAACAGGGTCTCTAGTATCATAACAGGGTCTCTGGTGTCATAACAGGGTCTCTAGTCTCTCTAGTGTCATAACAGGGTCTCTAGTGTCATAACAGGGTCTCTCTCGTATCATAACAGGGTCTCTAGTGTCATAACAGGGTCTCTCTAGTGTCATAACAGGGTCTCTCTAGTGTCATAACAGGGTCTCTCTAGTGTCATAACAGGGTCTCTAGTGTCATAACAGGGTCTCTAGTGTCATAACAGGGTCTCTAGTGTCATAACAGGGTCTCTCTAGTGTCATAACAGGGTCTCTAGTGTCATAACAGGGTCTCTCTAGTGTCATAACAGGGTCTCTCTAGTGTCATAACAGGGTCTCTAGTGTCATAACAGGGTCTCTCTAGTGTCATAACAGGGTCTCTCTAGTGTCATAACAGGGTCTCTCTAGTGTCATAACAGGGTCTCTAGTATCATAACAGGGTCTCTCTCGTATCATAACAGGGTCTCTAGTGTCATAACAGGGTCTCTAGTGTCATAACAGGGTCTCTCTAGTGTCATAACAGGGTCTCTAGTGTCATAACAGGGTCTCTAGTGTCATAACAGGGTCTCTCGTGTCATAACAGGGTCTCTCGTGTCATAACAGGGTCTCTCTAGTATCATAACAGGGTCATTCTAGTGTCATAACAGGGTCTCTCTAGTGTTATTAACAGGGTCTCTCTAGTATCATAACAGGGTCATTCTAGTGTCATAACAGGGTCTCTCTAGTGTAATAACAGTGTAGTGTACTAGTGTCATAACAGGGTCTCTAGTATCATAACAGGGTCTCTAGTCTCTCTAGTATCATAACAGGGTCTCTAGTGTCATAACAGGGTCTCTAGTCTCTCTAGTATCATAACAGGGTCTCTAGTCTCTCTAGTATCATAACAGGGTCTCTAGTCTCTCTAGTATCATAACAGGGTCTCTAGTGTCATAACAGGGTCTCTAGTATCATAACAGGGTCTCTCTCGTGTCTCTAGTGTCATAGCAGTGTCCCCTAGTGTAATAACAGTGTAGTGTACTAGTGTCATAACAGGGTCTCTCTAGTGTCATAACAGGGTCTCTAGTGTTATAACAGGGTCTCTAGTGTCATAACAGGGTCTCTCTAGTGTCATAACAGGGTCTCTCTAGTGTCATAACAGGGTCTCTAGTATCATAACAGGGTCATTCTAGTGTCATAACAGGGTCTCTCTACTGTAATAACAGTGTAGTGTACTAGTGTCATAACAGGGTCTCTCTAGTGTCATAACAGGGTCTCTCTAGTGTTATAACAGGGTCTCTCTAGTGTTATAACAGGGTCTCTAGTGTCATAACAGGGTCTCTAGTATCATAACAGGGTCTCGTGTCTCTAGTGTCATAGCAGTGTCCTCTAGTGTAATAACAGTGTAGTGTACTAGTGTCATAACAGGGTCTCTCTAGTGTAATAACAGTGTAGTGTACTAGTGTCATAACAGGGTCTCTAGTGTCATAACAGGGTCTCTCTAGTGTCATAACAGGGTCTCTCTAGTATCATAACAGGGTCATGCTAGTGTCATAGCAGTGTCCTCTACTGTAATAACAGTGTAGTGTACTAGTGTATACTGCAGTACCACGTCGTGAGCCATGGGAGCGCTGCTGCTGTCCTCTACTCCATTCTCTTCTTCCCTCTGGTACGAATCACTGGTCCCATCTAAAACAACAACACTGTTACACTGGACACTGCTACTGGGGTGGTTGTGTGTGTGTGTGTGTGTGTGTGTGTGTGTGTGTGTGTGTGTGTGTGTGTGTGTGTCTGTGTGTGTGTGTGTGTGTGCGCGTCTCACCCTCGGACAGACAGAAGGACGCTCCATCGTTTAGGTTGTCTCCCAACTCTGGTGTTCCAAGCCCCTCCCCATCGGAACTCAGCGCAGAGGGAGACTCCTCCCCTTCCTGTGATGTCAGGAACACGGCCGGCCCACATTTAGGGGACGGGATCTCGATGCCCATCAGACGGTACTTCCTCCTCCGGTTCCCGATCCACGTCTGTCAAACAAACACATAGCCCAACATATAATATACTGTTAATATCTACAAACAAATACATCACTTTAAAAATGAAGGACAGCCACACACTCCAGGAGCTCAGATGCAAAAATATTTACAGTTGAAGTGGGAAGTTTAAGTCAGTTTCTCACAATTCCTGACATTTAATTAGTAAAATTCCTGTCTTAGGTCAGTTACATCACCACTTTATTTAAACAATGTGAAATGTCAGAATAATCGTAGAGAGAATGATTTATTTAAGCTTTTATTATATTCATCACATTCCCGTGGGTCAGAAGTTAACATACAAAAGTTTTGAGAATGACACAAATCTAAATTTTCACAAGGTCTGCTGCCTCAGTTTGAATGATGGCAATTTGCATATACTCCAGAATGTTATGGAGAGTGATCAGATGAATTGCAATTAATTAAAAAGTCCCTCTTTGCCGTGCAAATGAACTGAATCCCCCAAAAAGGTTTCCACTACATTTCAGCCCTGCCACAAAAGGACCAGCTAACATCATGTCAGTGATTCTCTCGTTAACACAGGTGTGAGTGCTGACGAGGACAAGGCCAGAGATCACTCTGTCATGCTGATTGAGTTCGAATAACAGACTGGAAGCTTCAAAAGGAGGGTGGTGCTTGGAATCATTGTTCTTCCTCTGTCAACCATGGTTACCTGCAAGGAAACACGTGCCGTCATCATTGCTTTGCACAAAAAGGGCTTCACAGGCAATGATATTGCTGCCTGTAAGATTGCAACTAAATCAACAATTTATCGGACCATCAAGAACTTCAAGGAGAGCGGTTCAATTGTTGTGAAGAAAGCTTCAGGGCGTCCAAGAATGTCCAGCAAGCACCGGGACCATCTCCTAAAGTTGATTCAGCTGTGGGATCGGGGCACCACCAGTACAGAGCTTGCTCAGGAATGGCAGCAGGCAGGTGTGAGTGCATCTGTACGCACAGTGAGGCGAAGACTTTTGGAGGATGGCCTGGTGTCAAGAAGGGCAGCAAAGAAGCCACTTCTCTCCAGGAAAAACATCAGGGACAGACTGATATTCTGCAATAGGTACAGGGATTGGACTGTTGAGGACTGCTGAGGACTGCTGAGGACTGGGGTAAAGTAATTTTTTTCTGATGAATCCCCTTTCTGATTGTTTGGAGCATCTGGAAAAAAGCTTGTCAGGAGAAGACAAGGTGAGCACTACCATCAGTCCTGTGTCATGTAAACAGTAAAGCATCCTGAGACCATTCATGCGTGGGGTTGCTTATCAGCCAAGGGAGTGGGCTCACTCACAATTTTGCCTAAAAACACAGCCATGAGCAACTTCTCCCAACCATCCAGGAATAGTTTGGTGACAAACAATGCCTTTTCCAGCATGATAGAGCATCTTGCAAAAGGCAAAAGTGATAACTAAGTGGCTCGGGGAACCAAACATTGATATTTTGGGTCCATGGCCAGGAAACTCCCCAGACCTTAATCCCATTCAGAACTTGTGGTCAATCCTCAAGAGGTGGATGGACAAACAAAAACCCACAAATACTGACAAACTCCAAGCATTGATTATACAAGATTAGGCTGCCATCAGTCAGGATGTGGCCCGGAAGTTCATTGACAGCATGCCAGGGCGGATTGCAGAGGTCTTGAAAAAGAAGGGTCAACACTGCAAATATTGAATCTTTGCATGCCATGGTCAAGAAAAGCCTTTGACACTTATGAAATGCTTGTAATTACACTTCAGTATCCATAGTAACATCTGACAAATATCTAAAGACACTGAAGCAGCAAACTTTGTGGAAATTAATATTTGCGTCATTCTCAAAACTTTTGACCAGGACTGTACACGCAATTAGTATTTGGTAGCACTGCCTTTAAATTGTTTAACTTGGGTCAAACGTTTCTGGGAGGCTTCCACAAGCTTCCCACAATAAGTTGGGTGAATTTTGGCCCATTCCTCCTGACAGAGCTGGTGTAAGTGAGTCAGGCTTGTAGGCCTCCATGCTCGCACACACTTTTTCAGTTCTTCCCAAAAATGTTCTATAGGATTGAGGTCAGGACTTTGTGATGGCCACTCCAGTACCTTGACTTTGTTGTCCTTGAGCCATAACTTTGGAAGTACGCTTGGGGTCATTGTCCATTTGGAAGACCCGTTTGAGGACAAGCTTTAACTTCCTGACTGATGACTTGAGATGTTGCTTCAATATATCCACAAAAATTATCTTTCCTCATGATTCCATTTATTTTGTGAAGTGCACCAGTCCCTCCTGCAGCAAAGCCCCCCCACAACATCATGCTGCCCCCCCGTGCTGCCCCCCACGGTTGGGATGGTGTTTTTCAGCTCGCAAGCCTCCCCAATTTTACCTCCAAACATAACGATGGTCATTATGGCCAAACAGTTCTATTTTTGTTTTATCAGACCAGAGGACATTTCTCCAAAAAGTCCAGACAGACATAGCAAAATCACAAGAATCACAAGAATGGCTTCAGATCAAAGTCTACGTTGAGACCGAAGAGTTCTTTAAATTAAAGATCCAGGCAGCCTCTCGTTTTAACAATACATTGTCGAGGTCACCACCGTCTGTCGAAACATTGGACATAAATATTTTTGTATCTGAGCTCCTAGAGAGTGTGCGGATCTCCTTTATTTTTTAAGTGTTCCACTCCTCTAGCCAGCACCTCGCCTAAATAGGCGTGCGTTTCTTTCGCCTCTAAATCAAACACATCACAAAATATAATATACGGTTAAGATCCACATCTGTCAATCAAACACAACTAATGTTAATACTGTACAACACTCAAAGGGAGTGTGTGATTGGCTGATACAGCTGAGAGGAAGCCTCTGATTGGTTGCTACCTTGACTATCTCAGTGTCTACGTTGAGCTGATTGGCTGCTGCGTTGATCTTCTCTCTGCAGACAGAACCCAGACTGGTCATCCCTCGGTCCCAGTACCGCTTCAACTGGCCCAGGTCCACATCACTGAACTGGGTCCTGTCCTGTAGCTACACACACACTATACATTATAGACACATGAAAGATTATGGAACAGTATAGATGGTGACAGTGCTCTAATCTCCTAAAGACTGCTAGATGAAGACTTACAGTTCTCTTCCTGGAGTTACTGATGAGCCACGGAGCAGAGGGACTGACTGGAACCTAGACAGGGGAGGAGACGAGAGGAGGATAGAGGAGACGAGAAGAGGAAAGAGCAGGAGAGGGGAGGAGACAAGAGGTGGAAAGAGGAGAAGAGGAAAGAGGAGGAGAGGCAACAAGAAGTATAAAAAGGAGGAGAGTTACTGATGAGCAATGGAAAGGCTGACTGGAACCGAGACAGATAACAGGAGAGGACTGCATGTACAGAACAGTAGGAAAACTTCAGTTTAAAATTATTCATATCCCCTACCTGTATGCTGGGTTATGCAATCGGAGAGGTATGTAGTGTTGTAGTAACTGGGTAGTAGTAGTAGTAGTAGTAGTAGTAGTAGTAGTAGTAACAGTAACCCCTACCTGTATACTAGGAGAGGTCTGTAGTGTTGTAGTAACTGGGTAGTAGTAGTAGTAGTAGTAGTAGTAGTAGTAGTAGTAGTAGTAACAGTAACCCCTACCTGTATACTAGGAGAGGTCTGTAGTGTTGTAGTAACTGGGTAGTAGTAGTAGTAGTAGTAGTAGTAGTAGTAGTAGTAGTAGTAACAGTAACCCCTACCTGTATACTAGGAGAGGTCTGTAGTGTTGTAGTAACTGGGTAGTAGTAGTAGTAGTAGTAGTAGTAGTAGTAGTAGTAGTAACAGTAACCCCTACCTGTATACTAGGAGAGGTCTGTAGTGTTGTAGTAACTGGGTAGTAGTAGTAGTAGTAGTAGTAGTAGTAGTAGTAACAGTAACCCCTACCTGTATACTAGGAGAGGTCTGTAGTGTTGTAGTAACTGGGTAGCTGTCCCGAGGATATGGACCAGGCCTTGAGCTGCTGAGGACCAGGGAGGGGGATGTGAGGACTCTCTCCCCAGATCCATCTCCCCTGCTGGGGCTGTCCCTCACCCCCTGGCCTCTCTGGAGGTCCCCATGGGCCGTGGCAGCCATGTTGGATAACTCTTCCTCCCTCCGCCACTCATCCTCTTCATCACCTGTCTCCATGGCGATAGATAGGCAACCAATAGTGTCCGAGGGGTGGGGAGTCTGTCTGTGTTTCTCCAGCCTGCTCCTATCAGAAGGCTGTCCTTGTCCTAGTCCCTCCCCTTCCCCCCTCTCTGATAGGCTGAAGACCTGATTAATGCGGGGGGAGTGGTCTGAAGGGGGAGGGATGGGGTGAGGAGGGGGGGAGGGACGGGGCCTGGGGGGATGAGGTGGGAGAGTCTGGTGGTTGGATTGAGGCCTGGGCTGGGGCTGGGAGGGAGAGGGCCAGGGGCCAGACTGGAGAGAACCATACTGTCTAGCCCAGCTCCGAGGTACCCCCCCTCCTACCCCGGCTACTCCTGCTGCCCCCCCGGCCCTGGCCCCACTTGTGGGGAAACCCACCCTCTTGGACATGCTGTTGATGGGGGGGCCGGGGGGCGAGGAGGAGGGGGGTGAGGAAAAGGAGGGGGAAGAGGAGAGGGAGGGGGTTTTATAGTGAGGAAGTGACATGGTACCCAATCTGGAGTGGAGCTGGAGAGGGGAGGAGACAGAACTGTTACTCCTGTGCTGTGATTGGTTAAGCAGAGTTTGATGGACATGTGCAGGCAGCTCAGAGTCAGAAGGGAGGGGCTTAACAGTGGGCCGGGAACTAGAGGCGGAGCCTAGAGAGTAAATCCCAGTCAGGATGACATCATTGTTGTTGTTGACAGAGCTAAGCGGAGAGGAAGAAGAAGAGGAGGAAGAGGAAGGGAGGAGATGGGAGGAGCCTCTCTGGATGTTCCGAGCCGCCGCCATCTCTGCTGTCAGCATGGCGCCCGCGACTAAAGCCCCGCCTGCTAGTGTGTGATTGGACAGAGCTAACCCAGCCACGCCGTGATTGGACAGAGCTCCCCCAACCATGCTGTGATTCGATAAGGAGTGGGATACGCCCGCATTCTGGTCAGTCCTCGAGGCCAGCTTCCGTCTCTTGTTCCCCACCCAGGTCTGGAGAGAGACAGACACATAGTTAACACTACCACTGCTACAACATCACCCAGGTCTGGAGAGAGACAGACACAGAGTTAACACTACCACTGCTACAACATCACCCAGGTCTGGAGAGACAGACAGACACATAGTTAACACTACCACTGCTACAACATCACCCAGGTCTGGAGAGAGACAGACACATAGTTAACACTACCACTGCTACAACATCACCCAGGTCTGGAGACAGACAGACACATAGTTAACACTACCACTGCTACAACATCACCCAGGTCTGGAGAGAGACAGACACATAGTTAACACTACCACTGCTACAACATCACCCAGGTCTGGAGAGACAGACAGACACATAGTTAACACTACCACTGCTACAACATCACCCAGGTCTGGAGAGAGACAGACACATAGTTAACACTACCACTGCTACAACATCACCCAGGTCTGGAGAGACAGACAGACACATAGTTAACACTACCACTGCTACAACATCACCCAGGTCTGGAGAGAGACAGACACATAGTTAACACTACCACTGCTACAACATCACCCAGGTCTGGAGAGAGACAGACACATAGTTAACACTACCACTGCTACAACATCACCCAGGTCTGGAGAGAGACAGACACATAGTTAACACTACCACTGCTACAACATCACCCAGGTCTGGAGAGAGACAGACACATAGTTAACACTACCACTGCTACAACATCACCCAGGTCTGGAGAGAGACAGACACATAGTTAACACTACTACTACTACAACATCACCCAGGTCAGACAGACAGACACATAGTTAACACTACCACTGCTACAACATCACCCAGGTCAGAGAGACAGACACATAGTTAACACTACCACTGCTACAACATCACCCAGGTCTGGAGAGACAGACAGACACATAGTTAACACTACCACTGCTACAACATCACCCAGGTCTGGAGAGAGACAGACACATAGTTAACACTACCACTGCTACAACATCACCCAGGTCTGGAGAGAGACAGACACAGAGTTAACACTACCACTGCTACAACATCACCCAGGTCTGGAGAGAGACAGACACATAGTTAACACTACCACTGCTACAACATCACCCAGGTCTGGAGAGAAACAGACACATAGTTAACACTACCACTGCTACAACATCACCCAGGTCTGGAGAGAGACAGACACATAGTTAACACTACCACTGCTACAACATCACCCAGGTCTGGAGAGAGACAGACACATAGTTAACACTACCACTGCTACAACATCACCCAGGTCTGGAGAGAGACAGACACATAGTTAACACTACCACTGCTACAACATCACCCAGGTCTGGAGAGAGACAGACACATAGTTAACACTACCACTGCTACAACATCACCCAGGTCTGGAGACAGACAGACACATAGTTAACACTACCACTGCTACAACATCACCCAGGTCTGGAGAGAGACAGACACAGAGTTAACACTACCACTGCTACAACATCACCCAGGTCTGGAGAGAGACAGACACATAGTTAACACTACCACTGCTACAACATCACCCAGGTCTGGAGAGAGACAGACACATAGTTAACACTACCACTGCTACAACATCACCCAGGTCTGGAGAGAGACAGACACATAGTTAACACTACCACTGCTACAACATCAGCCAGGTCTGGAGACAGACAGACACATAGTTAACACTACCACTGCTACAACATCACCCAGGTCTGGAGACAGACAGACACATAGTTAACACTACCACTGCTACAACATCACCCAGGTCTGGAGACAGACAGACACATAGTTAACACTACCACAACATCACCCAGGTCTGGAGAGACAGACACATAGTTAACACTACCACTGCTACAACATCACCCAGGTCTGGAGAGAGACAGACACATAGTTAACACTACCACAACATCACCCAGGTCTGGAGAGACAGACACATAGTTAACACTACCACTGCTACAACATCACCCAGGTCTGGAGAGACAGACAGACACATGGTAGTAGTAGTAGTAGTCTAGTAGTAGTAGTAGTACTATAGTAGTAGTACTATGGTAGTAGTAGTAGTAGTAGCAGCAGTAGTAACAGTGACAGTAGTAGTACTATAGTAGTAGTAGTACTATGGCAGTAGTAGTAGTAGTACTATGGTAGTAGTAGTAGTAGTACTATAGTAGTAGTAGCAGTAGTATTAGTAGCAGTAGTAACAGTAACAGTAGTAGCAGTAGTAACAGTAGTAGTAGTATTAGTAGCTGTAGTAACAGTCATATTAGTAGCAGTAGTAACAGTAGTAGTATTAGTAGTAGTTTTGTTAACTATGTGTCTCTCTCCAGAACTGGGTGATGTTATTGTAGTAGTATTAGTAGTGTTAACTATATATCTCTCCTCAACTTTTAGCCAATAGAGACTGGTATGCATAGTATTTATATCAGTCCTCTGATTACAATGAAGAGCAAGAAGTGCTGCTCTGTTCTGGACAAGCTGCAGCTTAACTAGGTCTTTCCTTGCAGCACTGGACCACATGACTGGACAATAATCAAGATAAGACAAAACTAGAACCTGCAGAACTTGCTTTTTGGAGTGTGGTGTCAAAAAAGAAAAGCAGAGCATCTCTTTATTACGGACAGACCTCTCCCCATCTTTACAACCATTGAATCTATATATTTTATAATAATAATATAATAATAATAATAGTAATTATTATTATAATATTATTATTATAATATTATTATTATTATATTATATTTTGACCATGACAGTTTACAATCTGAGGTAACGTCAAGTAATTTAGTCTCCTCAATTTATTCAACAGCCACACCATTCATTACCAGATTCAACTGAGGTCTAGAACATAGGGAATTATTTGCACCAAATACAACACTCTTAGTTTTAGAGATGTTCAGGACCAGTTTATTACTGGCCACCCATTCCAAAACAGACTGCAACTCTTTGTTAAGGGTTTCAGTGACTTCATTAGCTGTGGTTGCTGATGCGTATATGGTTGAATCATCAGCATACATAGACACACAGGCTGTGTTTAATGCCAGTGGCAGGTCATTAGTAAAAAAATAGAAAAGAGTAGAGGGCCTAGAAAGCTGCCCTGCGGTACACCAAACTTTACATGTTTGACATTAGAGAAGCTTCCATTAATGAAAACCCTCTGAGTTCTATTAGATAGATTGCTATATCGTGGATTTAGAGCTGAGATTGAAAAGCCATAAGACATGTTTTTTTTCAACAACAGTTTGTGGTCAATAATATCAAAAGGCTGCACTGAAATCTAACAGTATCGCTCCCACAATCGTCTTATTATCAATTCCTTTCAACCAATCATCAGTCATTTGTGTCAGTGCAGTACATGTTGAGTCACCTTCTCTATAAGCATGCTGAAAGTCTGTTGTTCATTTGTTTACAGAGAAATAGCATTGTATTTCCCCAAAAATTCCATCAGTTTGCTAAGAGCTGGCAGCAAGCTTAAAGGTCTGCTGTTAGAACCAGTTACCAGTAACCAGTTACCACTCTCGGGCAGTGGAATTACTTTGGTTTCCGTCCAGCCCTGAGGACAAATACTTTCCTCTAGGCTCAGATTAAAAATATGACAGATAGGAGTGGCTATAGAGTCAGTTACCATCCTCAGTAGCTTTCCATCTAAATTGACAATGCCAGGAGGTTTGTCATTATTGATCGATAACAATTTTTCCACCTCTCCCACACTAACTTTACAAAATTCAAACTTGACCTGCTTTTCTTTCATTATTTGTTTTTAAATGCATGAATACAATTTCTCACTGTTTGTTGTTGGCATTTCCTGCCTAAGTTTCCCCACTTTGACAATGAAGTAATCATTAAAATAACTGGCAAATTAAAATGGTTTTGTGATGAATAAGCCATCTGATTGGATGAAATGTCTTTCTGTCCATAATTTCATTTAAAGAACTCCATCATTATTTATATCATTGATCTTGGCTTACAGTTTCTTCTTCTTTTTATTGAGTTTAGTCACATAACTTCTCAATTTGCAGTAATTAAGTCAGTCAGCTCCGCATTAATCACATCAGAGAAACAAATATTTTAAACATCATCCACAATCCACATAAGAGTCACAGCAAAATATTTTGTATGATCTCCTGTACACTATTTTAGGACCAGCTGTTGGAACTTTGGCTTTCCTGGATATAGCCACTATACTGTGATCACTGCATCCAATGGGGATGGATATAGCCACTATACTGTGATCACTGCATCCAATGGGGATGGATATAGCCACTATACTGTGATCACATCATCCAATGGGGATGGATATAGCCACTATACTGTGATCACATCATCCAATGGGGATGGATATAGCCACTATACTGTGATCACTGCATCCAATGGGGATGGATATAGCCACTATACTGTGATCACTGCATCCAATGGGGATGGATATAGCCACTATACTGTGATCACATCATCCAATGGGGATGGATATAGCCACTATACTGTGATCACTGCATCCAATGGGGATGGATATAGCCACTATACTGTGATCACATCATCCAATGGGGATGGATATAGCCACTATACTGTGATCACTGCATCCAATGGGGATGGATATAGCCACTATACTGTGATCACATCATCCAATGGGGATGGATATAGCCACTATACTGTGATCACTGCATCCAATGGGGATGGATATAGCCACTATACTGTGATCACTGCATCCAATGGGGATGGATATAGCCACTATACTGTGATCACATCATCCAATGGGGATGGATATAGCCACTATACTGTGATCACTGCATCCAATGGGGATGGATATAGCCACTATACTGTGATTACTGCATCCAATGGGGATGGATATAGCCACTATACTGTGATCACATCATCCAATGGGGATGGATATAGCCACTATACTGTGATTACATCATCCAATGGGGATGGATATAGCCACTATACTGTGATTACTGCATCCAATGGGGATGGATATAGCCACTATACTGTGATTACTGCATCCAATGGGGATGGATATAGCCACTATACTGTGATCACATCATCCAATGGGGATGGATATAGCCACTATACTGTGATCACTGCATCCAATGGGGATGGATATAGCCACTATACTGTGATCACATCATCCAATGGGGATGGATATAGCCACTATACTGTGATCACTGCATCCAATGGGGATGGATATAGCCACTATACTGTGATCACTGCATCCAATGGGGATGGATATAGCCACTATACTGTGATTACTGCATCCAATGGGGATGGATATAGCCACTATACTGTGATCACTGCATCCAATGGGGATGGATATAGCCACTATACTGTGATTACTGCATCCAATGGGTACAGATATAGCCACTATACTGTGATCACTGCATCCAATGGGGATGGATATAGCCACTATACTGTGATCACTGCATCCAATGGGGATGGATATAGCCACTATACTGTGATCATATCATCCAATGGGGATGGATATAGCCACTATACTGTGATCACTGCATCCAATGGGGATGGATATAGCCACTATACTGTGATCACTGCATCCAATGGGTACGGATATAGCCACTATACTGTGATCATATCATCCAATGGGTACAGATATAGCCACTATACTGTGATCACTGCATCCAATAGGGATGGATATAGCCACTATACTGTGATCACTGCATCCAATGGGGATGGATATAGCCACTATACTGTGATCACTGCATCCAATGGGTACGGATATAGCCACTATACTGTGATCACTGCATCCAATGGGGATGGATATAGCCACTATACTGTGATCACTGCATCCAATGGGGATGGATATAGCCACTATACTGTGATCATATCATCCAATAGGGATGGATATAGCCACTATACTGTGATCACATCATCCAATAGGGATGGATATAGCTTTAGAACAAAGTGCTACACTATTAGTAAAGATGTGATCAATGTGGATGATGTTGTTCCTGTAGTGTTTGTAAACACCCTGGTGGGTTAATTAATAACCTGAACCAGATTACAGGCACTGGTTACAGGGAGAAGCTTCCTCTTGAGCAGACAGCTTGATGAAAACCAGTCAATATTCAGTAGTGTTAACTATGTGATGAATGGATCTGTCCCTCTGTCCCCCCCCCCCCTCCCCTTGTTTTTACACTGCTGCTACTAGCTGTTTATTATCTATACATAGTCCCTACACCCCCACCTACATGTACTCTCTGTTTATTATCTATACATAGTCACTTCAGCCACCCTACCTACATGTACTCTCTGTTTATTATCTATACATAGTCACTTCACCCCTACCTACATGTACTCTCTGTTTATTATCTATACATAGTCACTTCAGCCCCTACCTACATGTACACTGCTGCTACTAGCTGTTTATTATCTATACTGTGAGTCACTTCACCCCTACCTACATGTACTCTCTGTTTATTATCTATGCATAGTAACTATCAGCCCCTACCTACATGTACTCTCTGTTTATTATCTATGCATAGTCCCTTCACCCCTACCTACATGTACTCTCTGTGTATTATCTATACATAGTCACTTTACCCCTACCTACATGTACTCTCTGTTTATTATCTATACATAGTCCCTTCACCCCTACCTACATGTACTCTCTGTTTATTATCTATGCATAGTCCCTTCACCCCTACCTACATGTACTCTCTGTGTATTATCTATACATAGTCACTTTACCCCTACCTACATGTACTCTCTGTTTATTATCTATACATAGTCCCTTCACCCCTACCTACATGTACTCTCTGTTTATTATCTATGCATAGTCACTTCACCCCTACCTACATGTACTCTCTGTTTATTATCTATACATAGTCCCTTCACCCCTACCTACATGTACTCTCTGTTTATTATCTATACATAGTCACTTTACCCCTACCTACATGTACTCTCTGTTTATTATCTATACATAGTCCTTTACCCCTACCTACATGTACTCTCTGTTTATTATCTATGCATAGTCACTTCACCCCTACCTACATGTACTCTCTGTTTATTATCTATACATAGTCACTTCACCCCTACCTACATGTACTCTCTGTTTATTATCTATACATAGTCACTTCACCCCTACCTACATGTACTCTCTGTTTATTATCTATGCATAGTCACTTCACCCCTACCTACATGTACTCTCTGTTTATTATCTATACATAGTCACTTCACCCCTACCTACATGTACACTGCTGCTACTCACTGTTTATTATCTATACATAGTCACTTCACCCCTACCTACATGTACTCTCTGTTTATTATCTATACATAGTCACTTCACCCCTACCTACATGTACTCTCTGTTTATTATCTATACATAGTCACTACACCCCTACCTACATCTACTCTCTGTGTATTATCTATGCATAGTCCCTTCACCCCTACCTACATGAACTCTCTGTTTATTATCTATGTATAGTCACTACACCCCTACCTACATGTACACTGCTGCTACTCTCTGTTTATTATCTATGTATAGTCACTACACCCCTACCTACATCTACTCTCTGTGTATTATCTATACATAGTCACTTTACCCCTACCTACATGAACAAATTATCTTGAATTACCTGTACCCCTGCACATTATCTCTGTACCCCCTGTATATAGCCTCATTATTGTTATTTTATTGTGTTACTTTTTATTATTTGGTAAATATTTTCTGAACTATTTCTTGAACTGCATTGTTAGTTAAGGGCTAAGTAAGCATTAGAGGATAACGCTATGGATCTACACCTGCATGTATTCAGCGCATGTGATAAATACCCTGCACTAGTTGGATTTGATGGATTACCCTGCATTAGAGGTAGCTGATAGATAAATACCCTGCACTAGAGGATAACTAGATAAATGTCTGATTGGAGGATGAACAGTATGGATGTTAACCTGCATTAGAGGATAACAGCTGATGGATAAATACCCTGCACTAGAGGATAACAGCTATGATAAATACCCTGCACTAGAGGATAACAGTGATGGATAAATATGTGTCTGAGGATGACCTGATAGATGATGTAGCAGTAGAGGATAACTAGCTGTAGTCTAAATACCCTGCATTAGAGGATAACAGCTGACCTAGAGGATAACAGCTGATGGATAAATACCCTGTAGTAGAGGATTACAGCTATAGATAAATACTGTCTGCACCTGGGATAACAGATGATGGATAAATACCCTGTAGTAGCTGATGGATAAATACCCTGCATTAGAGGATAACAGCTGATGGATAAATCCCTGCACTAGAGGATAACAGCTGATGGATAAATACCCTGCATTAGAGGATAACAGCTGATGGATAAATACCCTGCACTAGAGGATAACAGATGATGGATAAATACCCTGCACTAGAGGATAAAGCTGATGGATAAATCTGTCTAGAGGATAACAGCTGATAGATAAATACCCTGCATTAGAGGATAACAGCTGATGGATAAATACCCTGCATTAGAGGATAACAGCTGATAGATAAATACCCTGCACTGGGATAACAGCTGATAGATAAATACCCTGCACTAGAGGATAACAGCTGATGGATAAATACCCTGCACTAGAGGATAACAGCTGATAGATAAATACCCTGCACTAGAGGATAACAGCTGATAGATAAATACCCTGCATTAGAGGATAACAGCTGATGGATAAATACCCTGCATTAGAGGATAACAGCTGATGGATAAATACCCTGCATTAGAGGATAACAGCTGATGGATAAATACCCTGCACTAGAGGATAACAGCTGATGGATAAATACCCTGCATTAGAGGATAACAGCTGATGGATAAATACCCTGCACTAGAGGATAACAGCTGATGGATAAATACCCTGCATTAGAGGATAACAGCTGATGGATAAATACCCTGCATTAGAGGATAACAGCTGATAGATAAATACCCTGCATTAGAGGATAACAGCTGATGGATAAATACCCTGCACTAGAGGATAACAGCTGATAGATAAATACCCTGCATTAGAGGATAACAGCTGATAGATAAATACCCTGCACTAGAGGATAACAGCTGATAGATAAATACCCTGCACTAGAGGATAACAGCTGATAGATAAATACCCTGCACTAGAGGATAACAGCTGATAGATAAATACCCTGCATTAGAGGATAACAGCTGATGGATAAATACCCTGCATTAGAGGATAACAGCTGATAGATAAATACCCTGCATTAGAGGATAACAGCTGATAGATAAATACCCTGCACTAGAGGATAACAGCTGATAGATAAATACCCTGCATTAGAGGATAACAGCTGATGGATAAATACCCTGCACTAGAGGATAACAGCTGATAGATAAATACCCTGCATTAGAGGATAACAGCTGATAGATAAATACCCTGCACTAGAGGATAACAGCTGATAGATAAATACCCTGCACTAGAGGATAACAGCTGATAGATAAATACCCTGCACTAGAGGATAACAGCTGATGGATAAATACCCTGCACTAGAGGATAACAGCTGATAGATAAATACCCTGCACTAGAGGATAACAGCTGATAGATAAATACCCTGCATTAGAGGATAACAGCTGATAGATAAATACCCTGCATTAGAGGATAACAGCTGATAGATAAATACCCTGCATTAGAGGATAACAGCTGATGGATAAATACCCTGCACTAGAGGATAACAGCTGATAGATAAATACCCTGCATTAGAGGATAACAGCTGATAGATAAATACCCTGCATTAGAGGATAACAGCTGATAGATAAATACCCTGCACTAGAGGATAACAGCTGATGGATAAATACCCTGCATTAGAGGATAACAGCTGATAGATAAATACCCTGCACTAGAGGATAACAGCTGATAGATAAATACCCTGCATTAGAGGATAACAGCTGATAGATAAATACCCTGCACTAGAGGATAACAGCTGATAGATAAATACCCTGCACTAGAGGATAACAGCTGATGGATAAATACCCTGCACTAGAGGATAACAGCTGATAGATAAATACCCTGCACTAGAGGATAACAGCTGATAGATAAATACCCTGCACTAGAGGATAACAGCTGATAGATAAATACCCTGCATTAGAGGATAACAGCTGATGGATAAATACCCTGCACTAGAGGATAACAGCTGATAGATAAATACCCTGCATTAGAGGATAACAGCTGATAGATAAATACCCTGCATTAGAGGATAACAGCTGATAGATAAATACCCTGCACTAGAGGATAACAGCTGATAGATAAATACCCTGCATTAGAGGATAACAGCTGATAGATAAATACCCTGCATTAGAGGATAACAGCTGATGGATAAATACCCTGCACTAGAGGATAACAGCTGATGGATAAATACCCTGCATTAGAGGATAACAGCTGATGGATAAATACCCTGCACTAGAGGATAACAGCTGATGGATAAATACCCTGCATTAGAGGATAACAGCTGATGGATAAATACCCTGCACTAGAGGATAAAGCTGATGGATAAATACCCTGCATTAGAGGATAACAGATGGATAAATACCCTGCATTAGAGGATAACAGCTGATGGATAAATACCCTGCACTAGAGGATAACAGCTGATAGATAAATACCCTGCACTAGAGGATAACAGCTGATGGATAAATACCCTGCACTAGAGGATAACAGCTGATGGATAAATACCCTGCATTAGAGGATAACAGCTGATAGATAAATACCCTGCATTAGAGGATAACAGCTGATGGATAAATACCCTGCACTAGAGGATAACAGCTGATGGATAAATACCCTGCACTAGAGGATAACAGCTGATAGATAAATACCCTGCACTAGAGGATAACAGCTGATAGATAAATACCCTGCATTAGAGGATAACAGCTGATGGATAAATACCCTGCATTAGAGGATAACAGCTGATGGATAAATACCCTGCACTAGAGGATAACAGCTGATGGATAAATACCCTGCACTAGAGGATAACAGCTGATGGATAAATACCCTGCATTAGAGGATAACAGCTGATGGATAAATACCCTGCACTAGAGGATAACAGCTGATGGATAAATACCCTGCACTAGAGGATAACAGCTGATGGATAAATACCCTGCATTAGAGGATAACAGCTGATAGATAAATACCCTGCATTAGAGGATAACAGCTGATGGATAAATACCCTGCACTAGAGGATAACAGCTGATGGATAAATACCCTGCATTAGAGGATAACAGCTAATGGATAAATACCCTGCATTAGAGGATAACAGCGGATGGATAAATACCCTGCACTAGAGGATAACAGCTTATAGATAAATACCCTGCATTAGAGGATAACAGCTGATGGATAAATACCCTGCATTAGAGGATAACAGCTGATGGATAAATACCCTGCATTAGAGGATAACAGCTGATGGATAAATACCCTGCACTAGAGGATAACAGCTGATGGATAAATACCCTGCATTAGAGGATAACAGCTAATAGATAAATACCCTGCATTAGAGGATAACAGCTGATGGATAAATACCCTGCACTAGAGGATAACAGCTGATAGATAAATACCCTGCACTAGAGGATAACAGCTGATGGATAAATACCCTGCATTAGAGGATAACAGCTGATGGATAAATACCCTGCACTAGAGGATAACAGCTGATGGATAAATACCCTGCATTAGAGGATAACAGCTAATGGATAAATACCCTGCACTAGAGGATAACAGCTAATAGATAAATACCCTGCACTAGAGGATAACAGCTGATAGATAAATACCCTGCATTAGAGGATAACAGCTGATGGATAAATACCCTGCACTAGAGGATAACAGCTGATGGATAAATACCCTGCATTAGAGGATAACAGCTGATGGATAAATACCCTGCACTAGAGGATAACAGCTGATAGATAAATACCCTGCACTAGAGGATAACAGCTGATAGATAAATACCCTGCATTAGAGGATAACAGCTGATAGATAAATACCCTGCACTAGAGGATAACAGCTGATGGATAAATACCCTGCATTAGAGGATAACAGCTAATGGATAAATACCCTGCACTAGAGGATAACAGCTAATAGATAAATACCCTGCACTAGAGGATAACAGCTGATAGATAAATACCCTGCACTAGAGGATAACAGCTGATGGATAAATACCCTGCACTAGAGGATAACAGCTGATGGATAAATACCCTGCATTAGAGGATAACAGCTGATGGATAAATACCCTGCATTAGAGGAT
This sequence comes from Oncorhynchus keta, assembly GCF_023373465.1. Classification (NCBI taxonomy): domain Eukaryota; kingdom Metazoa; phylum Chordata; class Actinopteri; order Salmoniformes; family Salmonidae; genus Oncorhynchus; species Oncorhynchus keta. The sequence continues at coordinate 2,257,014 of NC_068450.1, read as the reverse complement.
AACAGCTGATAGATAAATACCCTGCATTAGAGGATAACAGCTGATAGATAAATACCCTGCACTAGAGGATAACAGCTGATGGATAAATACCCTGCACTAGAGGATAACAGCTGATAGATAAATACCCTGCACTAGAGGATAACAGCTGATGGATAAATACCCTGCATTAGAGGATAACAGCTGATGGATAAATACCCTGCATTAGAGGATAACAGCTGATGGATAAATACCCTGCACTAGAGGATAACAGCTGATGGATAAATACCCTGCACTAGAGGATAACAGCTGATGGATAAATACCCTGCATTAGAGGATAACAGCTGATGGATAAATACCCTGCATTAGAGGATAACAGCTGATAGATAAATACCCTGCATTAGAGGATAACAGCTGATAGATAAATACCCTGCACTAGAGGATAACAGCTGATGGATAAATACCCTGCATTAGAGGATAACAGCTGATAGATAAATACCCTGCATTAGAGGATAACAGCTGATAGATAAATACCCTGCACTAGAGGATAACAGCTGATGGATAAATACCCTGCATTAGAGGATAACAGCTGATGGATAAATACCCTGCATTAGAGGATAACAGCTGATGGATAAATACCCTGCACTAGAGGATAACAGCTGATAGATAAATACCCTGCATTAGAGGATAACAGCTGATAGATAAATACCCTGCACTAGAGGATAACAGCTGATGGATAAATACCCTGCATTAGAGGATAACAGCTAATGGATAAATACCCTGCACTAGAGGATAACAGCTGATGGATAAATACCCTGCATTAGAGGATAACAGCTGATAGATAAATACCCTGCATTAGAGGATAACAGCTGATGGATAAATACCCTGCACTAGAGGATAACAGCTGATGGATAAATACCCTGCACTAGAGGATAACAGCTGATAGATAAATACCCTGCACTAGAGGATAACAGCTGATAGATAAATACCCTGCATTAGAGGATAACAGCTGATGGATAAATACCCTGCACTAGAGGATAACAGCTGATGGATAAATACCCTGCACTAGAGGATAACAGCTGATGGATAAATAATAATAGGAGTGTATAGATAGAGGTCATAGATCGTACTGGCATCATGCTGAATGTGTAGATAGAGTATAGATATAGAGAATAGATCGTACCTAGTGCCTTAGAAAATCCATGATGCAGAGAACACAGAAAAAAAGTGGTCTCAAAGTAGCAAAACCAGGCAAAACATTTTGTGATTTTCTATGTCCCTACATACCCGCACCACACTGAAGTCCAGCTTGGTCTCCTGAGCACACTGAAGGATCAGCTGGAAGCAGCTCTTGCTCTGATTGGTCATCCCGTTGTCATAGTAGCTCTCCAGGACCCTCTGCTGCTCCAATGTGAACACAGACCGCAGGTTCATCTGACGAAGACACGGCATTGGTCAATAAACTATCCAATAAAAACAACAGACAACATTGAGTTCACTATGTAGACCTAAATTCACTGTGGACAAAACATTGACATTGACTGACCAGGTGGAAGCTATGATCCCTTATAGATGTCACTTCTTAAACCCACTTAAAATCAGTGTAGGACAGGAGACAGGTTAAATCATGATTTTTAAGCCTTGAGACATAGAACACCTTCGTAAGATTGAGAAGCACACCGTTTGCCCTCAGAACAGCCTCAATTCATCTGGGGTTGGACTCTACAAGGTGTCGTAAGCTGTCCACAGGGATGCTGGCCCATGTTGATTACAATCCTACCCACGGTTGTGTCAAGATGGCTGGATGGCCTTTGGGTGGTGCACCGTTCTTGATACACACGGGAAACTGTTTAGCGTGGAAAAACCCAGCAACATTGCAGTTCTTGACACAAACCGGTGCGCCTGGCACCTACTAACATACCCTGTTGAAATACCCTATTTAAATATTTTGTCTTGTTCATTCACCCCGTGAATGTGACGATCCATGTCTCAAGACTTCCTTCTTTAACCCGTCTCCTCCCTTCATCTACACCGATAGAAAATACAAGTGACATCACAAAGGGATCGTAGCTTTCACCTTTTCAGGTCTCATGGAAGGAGCAGTTTTGTACACTCAGTGTGTATATAATAGGTATATTAGAATATAAAGGCTAACTCATAGTCCAGCTGGTCTGGTTTCTCTGGCCACTGTCTGTATGTATCCAAACAGTATATAATAGATCAATTAGGCAACGCGGAGAGCCTGGATACGCCCGTTGGCCATAAATCACCAACCCCTGAGGTGCCTTATTGCTTATAAACTGGTTACTAACGTAATTAGAGCAGTAAAAATACATGTTTTGTCATACCCGTGGTATACGGTCTGATATACCACAGCTTTCAGCATTCAGGGCTTGAACCACCCAGTTTATAATAGAATATAAAGGCCCATAGTCCAGGTGGTGGTTTCTCTACTTACCGTCTGCAGGCCTCGTTTCTCCTGCCATTCCTCCATACTGCTGCTACTGCAGGGGGGCAGATCAGCCATTCAGCAGAACCACGAGCAGGATCAGGCCGGGGTGAGGTCTAGGCAGCCGGGCCGGGCCGGGGTGAGGTCTAGGCAGCAGGGTTAGACCGGGGTGTGGTCTAGGCAGCAGGGTTGGACCGGGGTGAGGTCTAGGCAGCCGGGCCAGGCCGGGGTGAGGTCTAGGCAGCAGGGCCAGACCGGGGTGAGGTCTAGGCAGCAGGGCCAGACCGGGGTGAGGTCTAGGCAGCAGGGCCAGACCGGGGTGTGTTCTAGGCAGCAGGGCCAGACCGGGGTGAGGTCTAGGCAGCAGGGCCAGACCGGGGTGTGTTCTAGGCAGCAGGGCCAGGCCGGGGTGAGGTCTAGGCAGCAGGGCCAGGCCGGGGTGTGGTCTAGGCAGCAGGGCCAGGCCGGGGTGTGGTCTAGGCAGCAGGGCCAGACAGCAGATACCTCTGTGCGTCCGTCTGTCCGGGGGTTATGGTGGTCTGGCTGCAGTACTGGTCATGCTAGCTCAGTCTCCTGGGCTGCAGGGTGCAGAGGCTGTGACATGGTTCCGGTGTCTTTGTCTCCCTGAGGTTCTGCAAGACAAGAAAGTGTCATCAGTTAGAGTGGAATCAATGGAAACTTAATTAATTAATTAACTTAATTAATCAGAACATCTCATTTCAGCTTTTCCATTAAACTGCTTTATATGTTTATATTTATAGTTGTCATATTTTTATAACATCACACTTATTCTATGGTGGTGTGTTTTAAACATAGAGAATGATAGAGGACTCCTCTTTCATCTGTCCCATTATGGCGTCTGTGTGGGCATGGGCAGCACCATTAAGGCCATCTCCATTTTGAAGTGGTACATTTTTTGCTTCTACTACATCTATGAGTTGGTAAACAAATCAAATATATTTATAAAGCCCTTCTTACATCAGCTGATATCTCAAAGTGCTTTTCAGAAACCCAGCCTTAAACCCCAAACAGCAAGCAATGCAGGTGTAGAAGCACGTGGCTAGGAACAACTACATAGAAAGGTCAAAACCTAGGAAGAAACCTAGAGAGGAACCAGGCTATGAGGGGTGGCCAGTCCTCTTCTGGCTGTGCCGGGTGGAGATTATAAACCTAGAGAGGAACCAGGCTATGAGGGGTGGCCAGTCCTCTTCTGGCTGTGCCGGGTGGAGATTATAAACCTAGAGAGGAACCAGGCTATGAGGGGTGGCCAGTCCTCTTCTGGCTGTGCCGGGTGGAGATTATAAACCTAGAGAGGAACCAGGCTATGAGGGGTGGCCAGTCCTCTTCTGGCTGTGCCGGGTGGAGATTATAAACCTAGAGAGGAACCAGGCTATGAGGGGTGACCAGTCCTCTTCTGGCTGTGCCGGGTGGAGATTATAAACCTAGAGAGGAACCAGGCTATGAGGGGTGGCCAGTCCTCTTCTGGCTGTGCCGGGTGGAGATTATAAACCTAGAGAGGAACCAGGCTATGAGGGGTGACCAGTCCTCTTCTGGCTGTGCCGGGTGGAGATTATAAACCTAGAGAGGAACTAGGCTATGAGGGGTGGCCAGTCCTCTTCTGGCTGTCCCGGGTGGAGATTAGAACAGAAATATTAACTGAAAGGGTGCATACTGTCGCCTAGAGTATGTTGTTTGAATAGGTATAAAGCCACGGTTGGCGATTTACCTGCAGTTATGCAATGTTTGCTCACCACTATAATTCATTGGTTGATCCCTTCTGATGACCTAAATGGAATTATGTGATCCTTCCTTAACCGATAGGAAGTCCCATCCAGTTGACTACTTAAAAATGGTGGAAGTCCTCAAAGGCACTGCCCATGCAAAACTGGCTTTTGGGCATTTGTGAGCTCTATCAATTAAATTTCAAACTAAGGGCTTTTATTGGCATGGGAAACATATGTTTACATTGCCAAAGCAAGTGAAAGATAATAAACAAAAGTGAAATAAACAAAACATGTACAGTAAACATTACACTCACAAAAGTTCCAAAAGAATAAAGCCATTTCAAATCTATGGTTTTAATAGACTGGAAGAGAGCTGTCACATGAGCTCACCTGGTCACATGACATGAAGTTGGACAGGTAACACAACTGTGGACATTTCATACACTCAGATTGTAAAACCATAGTAGTAGAGCAGAACTAGCAAATTGACTGGGCTCTGGATCAGAGGTAGCTGGCTGAGTGGGACCTGGATCAGAGCTAGCTGGCTGAGTGGTACCTGGATCAGAGCTAGCTGGCTGAGTGGGACCTGGATCAGAGCTAGCTGGCTGAGTGGGACCTGGATCAGAGCTAGCTGGCTGAGTGGGACCTGGATCAGAGCTAGCTGGCTGAGTGGGACCTGGATCAGAGCTAGCTGGCTGAGTGGGACCTGGATCAGAGCTAGCTGGCTGAGTGGGACCTGGATCAGAGCTAGCTGGCTGAGTGGGACCTGGATCAGAGCTAGCTGGCTGAGTGGGACCTGGATCAGAGCTAGCTGGCTGAGTGGGACCTGGATCAGAGCTAGCTGGCTGAGTGGGACCTGGATCAGAGCTAGCTGGCTGAGTGGGACCTGGATCAGAGCTAGCTGGCTGAGTGGGACCTGTATCAGAGCTAGCTATGTAAATGGGACCTGGATCAGAGCTAGCTGGCTGAATGGGACCTGTATCAGAGCTAGCTGGCTGAGTGGGACCTGGATCAGAGCTAGCTGGCTGAGTGGGACCTGGATCAGAGTTAGCTGGCTGAATGGGACCTGGATCAGAGCTAGCTGGCTGAATGGGACCTGGATCAGAGCTAGCTGGCTGAGTGGGACCTGGATCAGAGCTAGCTATGTGAATGGGACCTGTATCAGAGCTAGCTGGCTGAATGGGACCTGGATCAGAGCTAGCTGGCTGAATGGGACCTGGATCAGAGCTAGCTGGCTGAGTGGGACTTGATCAGGAGCTGGCTGAGTGGGACAGAGCTAGCTGGCTGAGTGGGACTTGGATCAGAGCTAGCTGGCTGAGTGAATTGGACCTGGATTAGAGCTAGCTGGCTGAGTGGGACCTGGATCAGAGCTAGCTGGCTGAGTGGGACCTGGATCAGAGCTAGCTGGCTGAGTGGGACCTGGATCAGAGCTAGCTGGCTGAGTGGGACCTGGATCAGAGCTAGCTGGCTGAGTGGGACCTGGATCAGAGCTAGCTGGCTGAGTGGGACCTGGATCAGAGCTAGCTGGCTGAGTGGGACCTGGATCAGAGCTAGCTGGCTGAGTGGGACCTGGATCAGAGCTAGCTGGCTGAGTGGGACCTGGATCAGAGCTAGCTGGCTGAGTGGGACCTGGATCAGAGCAGCTGGCTGAGTGGGACCTGTTAGCTGGCTGAATGGGACCTGGATCAGAGTTAGCTGGCTGAATGGGACCTGGATCAGAGCTAGCTGGCTGAGTGGGACCTGGATCAGAGCTAGCTGGCTGAGTGAATTGGACCTGGATTACAGCTAGCTGGCTGAGTGGGACCTGGATCAGAGCTAGCTGGCTGAGTGAATTGGACCTGGATTACAGCTAGCTGGCTGAGTGGGACCTGGATCAGAGCTAGCTGGCTGAGTGGGACCTGGATCAGAGCTAGCTGGCTGAGTGGGACCTGGATCAGAGCTAGCTGGCTGAGTGGGAATGGGACCTGGATCAGAGGTAGCTGGCTGAATGGGGCCTGGATCAGAGCTAGCTGGCTGAATGGGACCTGGATCAGAGCTAGCTGGCTGAGTGGGACCTGGATCAGAGCTAGCTGGCTGAATGGGACTTGGATCAGAGCTAGCTGGCTGAGTGGGACCTGGATCAGAGCTAGCTGGCTGAGTGGGACCTGGATCAGAGCTAGCTGGCTGAGTGGGACCTGGATCAGAGCTAGCTGGCTGAATGGGACCTGGATCAGAGCTAGCTGGCTGAGTGGGACCTGGATCAGAGCTAGCTGGCTGAATGGGACCTGGATCAGAGCTAGCTGGCTGAATGGGACCTGGATCAGAGTTAGCTGGCTGAATGGGACCTGGATCAGAGCTAGCTGGCTGAGTGGGACCTGGATCAGAGTTAGCTGGCTGAATGGGACCTGGATCAGAGCTAGCTGACTGAGTGGGACCTGGATCAGAGCTAGCTGGCTGAGTGGGACCTGGATCAGAGCTAGCTGGCTGAGTGGGACCTGGATCAGAGCTAGCTGGCTGAGTGGGACCTGGATCAGAGCTAGCTGGCTGAGTGGGACCTGGATCAGAGCTAGCTGGCTGAGTGGGACCTGGATCAGAGCTAGCTGGCTGAGTGGGACCTGGATCAGAGCTAGCTGGCTGAGTGGGACCTGGATCAGAGCTAGCTGGCTGAGTGGGACCTGGATCAGAGCTAGCTGGCTGAGTGAATTGGACCTGGATCAGAGCTAGCTGGCTGAGTGAATTGGACCTGGATCAGAGCTAGCTGGCTGAGTGAATTGGACCTGGATCAGAGCTAGCTGGCTGAGTGAATTGGACCTGGATCAGAGCTAGCTGGCTGAGTGGGACCTGGATCAGAGCTAGCTGGCTGAGTGGGACCTGGATCAGAGCTAGCTGGCTGAGTGGGACCTGGATCAGAGCTAGCTGGCTGAGTGAATTGGACCTGGATTAGAGCTAGCTGGCTGAGTGGGACCTGGATCAGAGCTAGCTGGCTGAGTGGGACCTGGATCAGAGCTAGCTGGCTGAATGGGACCTGGATCAGAGCTAGCTGGCTGAATGGGACCTGGATCAGAGCTAGCTGGCTGAGTGGGACCTGGATCAGAGCTAGCTGGCTGAGTGGGACCTGGATCAGAGCTAGCTGGCTGAGTGGGACCTGGATCAGAGCTAGCTGGCTGAGTGGGACCTGGATCAGAGCTAGCTGGCTGAGTGGGACCTGGATCAGAGCTAGCTGGCTGAATGGGACCTGGATCAGAGCTAGCTGGCTGAGTGGGACCTGGATCAGAGCTAGCTGGCTGAATGGGACCTGGATCAGAGCTAGCTGGCTGAATGGGACCTGGATCAGAGCTAGCTGGCTGAATGGGACCTGGATCAGAGCTAGCTGGCTGAGTGGGACCTGGATCAGAGCTAGCTGGCTGAGTGGGACCTGGATCAGAGCTAGCTGGCTGAGTGGGACCTGGATCAGAGCTAGCTGGCTGAATGGGACCTGGATCAGAGCTAGCTGGCTGAGTGGGACCTGGATCAGAGCTAGCTGGGTGAATGGGACCTGTATCAGAGCTAGCTGGCTGAATGGGACCTGGATCAGAGCTAGCTGGCTGAGTGGGACCTGGATCAGAGCTAGCTGGCTGAGTGAATTGGACCTGGATCAGAGCTAGCTGGCTGAGTGGGACCTGGATCAGAGCTAGCTGGCTGAGTGGGACCTGGATCAGAGCTAGCTGGCTGAGTGGGACCTGGATCAGAGCTAGCTGGCTGAATGGGACCTGGATCAGAGCTAGCTGGCTGAATGGGACCTGGATCAGAGCTAGCTGGCTGAGTGGGACCTGGATCAGAGCTAGCTGGCTGAATGGGACCTGGATCAGAGCTAGCTGGCTGAGTGAATTGGACCTGGATCAGAGCTAGCTGGCTGAATGGGACCTGGATCAGAGCTAGCTGGCTGAGTGAATTGGACCTGGATTAGAGCTAGCTGGCTGAGTGGGACCTGGATCAGAGCTAGCTGGCTGAGTGGGACCTGGATCAGAGCTAGCTGGCTGAATGGGACCTGGATCAGAGCTAGCTGGCTGAATGGGACCTGGATCAGAGCTAGCTGGCTGAGTGGGACCTGGATCAGAGCTAGCTGGCTGAGTGGGACCTGGATCAGAGCTAGCTGGCTGAGTGGGACCTGGATCAGAGCTAGCTGGCTGAATGGGACCTGGATCAGAGCTAGCTGGCTGAGTGAATTGGACCTGGATCAGAGCTAGCTGGCTGAATGGGACTTGGATCAGAGCTAGCTGGCTGAGTGAATTGGACCTGGATTAGAGCTAGCTGGCTGAGTGGGACCTGGATCAGAGCTAGCTGGCTGAGTGGGACCTGGATCAGAGCTAGCTGGCTGAATGGGACCTGGATCAGAGCTAGCTGGCTGAATGGGACCTGGATCAGAGCTAGCTGGCTGAGTGGGACCTGGATCAGAGCTAGCTGGCTGAGTGGGACCTGGATCAGAGCTAGCTGGCTGAGTGGGACCTGGATCAGAGCTAGCTGGCTGAATGGGACCTGGATCAGAGCTGCTGCTGCTGAATGGGACCTGGATCAGAGCTAGCTGGCTGAATGGGACCTGGATCAGAGCTAGCTGGCTGAGTGGGACCTGGATCAGAGCTAGCTGGCTGAATGGGACCTGGATCAGAGCTAGCTGGCTGAGTGGGACCTGGATCAGAGCTAGCTGGCTGAGTGGGACCTGGATCAGAGCTAGCTGGCTGAATGGGACCTGGATCAGAGCTAGCTGGCTGAATGGGACCTGGATCAGAGCTAGCTGGCTGAGTGGGACCTGGATCAGAGCTAGCTGGCTGAATGGGACCTGGATCAGAGCTAGCTGGCTGAGTGAATTGGACCTGGATCAGAGCTAGCTGGCTGAATGGGACTGGATCAGAGCTAGCTGGCTGAGTGAATTGGACCTGGATTAGAGCTAGCTGGCTGAGTGGGACCTGGATCAGAGCTAGCTGGCTGAGTGGGACCTGGATCAGAGCTAGCTGGCTGAATGGGACCTGGATCAGAGCTAGCTGGCTGAATGGGACCTGGATCAGAGCTAGCTGGCTGAGTGGGACCTGGATCAGAGCTAGCTGGCTGAGTGGGACCTGGATCAGAGCTAGCTGGCTGAGTGGGACCTGGATCAGAGCTAGCTGGCTGAATGGGACCTGGATCAGAGCTAGCTGGCTGCTGAATTGGACCTGGATCAGAGCTAGCTGGCTGAATGGGACTTGGATCAGAGCTAGCTGGCTGAGTGAATTGGACCTGGATTAGAGCTAGCTGGCTGAGTGGGACCTGGATCAGAGCTAGCTGGCTGAATGGGACCTGGATCAGAGCTAGCTGGCTGAATGGGACCTGGATCAGAGCTAGCTGGCTGAGTGGGACCTGGATCAGAGCTAGCTGGCTGAGTGGGACCTGGATCAGAGCTAGCTGGCTGAGTGGGACCTGGATCAGAGCTAGCTGGCTGAATGGGACCTGGATCAGAGCTAGCTGGCTGAATGGGACCTGGATCAGAGCTAGCTGGCTGAATGGGACCTGGATCAGAGCTAGCTGGCTGAGTGGGACCTGGATCAGAGCTAGCTGGCTGAGTGGGACCTGGATCAGAGCTAGCTGGCTGAATGGGACCTGGATCAGAGCTAGCTGGCTGAGTGAATTGGACCTGGATCAGAGCTAGCTGGCTGAGTGGGACCTGGATCAGAGCTAGCTGGCTGAATGGGACCTGGATCAGAGCTAGCTGGCTGAATGGGACCTGGATCAGAGCTAGCTGGCTGAGTGGGACCTGGATCAGAGCTAGCTGGCTGAATGGGACTTGGATCAGAGCTAGCTGGCTGAGTGAATTGGACCTGGATTAGAGCTAGCTGGCTGAGTGGGACCTGGATCAGAGCTAGCTGGCTGAGTGGGACCTGGATCAGAGCTAGCTGGCTGAATGGGACCTGGATCAGAGCTAGCTGGCTGAATGGGACCTGGATCAGAGCTAGCTGGCTGAGTGGGACCTGGATCAGAGCTAGCTGGCTGAGTGGGACCTGGATCAGAGCTAGCTGGCTGAGTGGGACCTGGATCAGAGCTAGCTGGCTGAATGGGACCTGGATCAGAGCTAGCTGGCTGAGTGGGACCTGGATTAGAGCTAGCTGGCTGAGTGGGACCTGGATCAGAGCTAGCTGGCTGAGTGGGACCTGGATCAGAGCTAGCTGGCTGAATGGGACCTGGATCAGAGCTAGCTGGCTGAATGGGACCTGGATCAGAGCTAGCTGGCTGAGTGGGACCTGGATCAGAGCTAGCTGGCTGAATGGGACCTGGATCAGAGCTAGCTGGCTGAGTGGGACCTGGATCAGAGCTAGCTGGCTGAGTGGGACCTGGATCAGAGCTAGCTGGCTGAGTGGGACCTGGATCAGAGCTAGCTGGCTGAATGGGACCTGGATCAGAGCTAGCTGGCTGAATGGGACCTGGATCAGAGCTAGCTGGCTGAATGGGACCTGGATCAGAGCTAGCTGGCTGAGTGGGACCTGGATCAGAGCTAGCTGGCTGAGTGGGACCTGGATCAGAGCTAGCTGGCTGAATGGGACCTGGATCAGAGCTAGCTGGCTGAATGGGACCTGGATCAGAGCTAGCTGGCTGAGTGGGACCTGGATCAGAGCTAGCTGGCTGAATGGGACCTGGATCAGAGCTAGCTGGCTGAGTGGGACCTGGATCAGAGCTAGCTATGTGAATGGGACCTGGATCAGAGCTAGCTGGCTGAGTGGGACCTGGATCAGAGCTAGCTGGCTGAGTGGGACCTGGATCAGAGCTAGCTGGCTGAATGGGACCTGGATCAGAGCTAGCTGGCTGAATGGGACCTGGATCAGAGCTAGCTGGCTGAGTGAATTGGACCTGGATCAGAGCTAGCTGGCTGAGTGAATTGGACCTGGATCAGAGCTAGCTGGCTGAATGGGACCTGGATCAGAGCTAGCTGGCTGAGTGGGACCTGGATCAGAGCTAGCTGGCTGAGTGGGACCTGGATCAGAGCTAGCTGGCTGAGTGGGACCTAGATCAGAGCTAGCTGGCTGAGTGGGACCTGGATCAGAGCTAGCTGGCTGAGTGGGACCTGGATCAGAGCTAGCTGGCTGAGTGGGACCTGGATCAGAGCTAGCTGGCTGAATGGGACCTGGATCAGAGCTAGCTGGCTGAATGGGACCTGGATCAGAGCTAGCTGGCTGAGTGAATTGGACCTGGATTAGAGCTAGCTGGCTGAGTGGGACCTGGATCAGAGCTAGCTGGCTGAGTGGGACCTGGATCAGAGCTAGCTGGCTGAATGGGACCTGGATCAGAGCTAGCTGGCTGAATGGGACCTGGATCAGAGCTAGCTGGCTGAGTGGGACCTGGATTAGAGCTAGCTGGCTGAGTGGGACCTGGATCAGAGCTAGCTGGCTGAGTGGGACCTGGATCAGAGCTAGCTGGCTGAATGGGACCTGGATCAGAGCTAGCTGGCTGAATGGGACCTGGATCAGAGCTAGCTGGCTGAGTGGGACCTGGATCAGAGCTAGCTGGCTGAGTGGGACCTGGATCAGAGCTAGCTGGCTGAGTGGGACCTGGATCAGAGCTAGCTGGCTGAGTGGGACCTGGATCAGAGCTAGCTGGCTGAGTGGGACCTGGATCAGAGCTAGCTGGCTGAATGGGACCTGGATCAGAGCTAGCTGGCTGAGTGGGACCTGGATCAGAGCTAGCTGGCTGAATGGGACCTGGATCAGAGCTAGCTGGCTGAATGGGACCTGGATCAGAGCTAGCTGGCTGAGTGGGACCTGGATCAGAGCTAGCTGGCTGAGTGAATTGGACCTGGATCAGAGCTAGCTGGCTGAGTGGGACCTGGATCAGAGCTAGCTGGCTGAATGGGACCTGGATCAGAGCTAGCTGGCTGAATGGGACCTGGATCAGAGCTAGCTGGCTGAGTGGGGCCTGGATCAGAGCTAGCTGGCTGAATGGGACCTGGATCAGAGCTAGCTGGCTGAGTGGGACCTGGATCAGAGCTAGCTGGCTGAATGGGACCTGGATCAGAGCTAGCTGGCTGAGTGGGACCTGGATCAGAGCTAGCTGGCTGAGTGGGACCTGGATCAGAGCTAGCTGGCTGAATGGGACCTGGATCAGAGCTAGCTGGCTGAATGGGACCTGGATCAGAGCTAGCTGGCTGAGTGAATTGGACCTGGATCAGAGCTAGCTGGCTGAGTGAATTGGACCTGGATCAGAGCTAGCTGGCTGAATGGGACCTGGATCAGAGCTAGCTGGCTGAATGGGACCTGGATCAGAGCTAGCTGGCTGAGTGGGACCTGGATCAGAGCTAGCTGGCTGAATGGGACTTGGATCAGAGCTAGCTGGCTGAGTGAATTGGACCTGGATTAGAGCTAGCTGGCTGAGTGGGACCTGGATCAGAGCTAGCTGGCTGAGTGGGACCTGGATCAGAGCTAGCTGGCTGAATGGGACCTGGATCAGAGCTAGCTGGCTGAATGGGACCTGGATCAGAGCTAGCTGGCTGAGTGAATTGGACCTGGATTAGAGCTAGCTGGCTGAGTGGGACCTGGATCAGAGCTAGCTGGCTGAGTGGGACCTGGATCAGAGCTAGCTGGCTGAATGGGACCTGGATCAGAGCTAGCTGGCTGAATGGGACCTGGATCAGAGCTAGCTGGCTGAGTGAATTGGACCTGGATTAGAGCTAGCTGGCTGAGTGGGACCTGGATCAGAGCTAGCTGGCTGAGTGGGACCTGGATCAGAGCTAGCTGGCTGAATGGGACCTGGATCAGAGCTAGCTGGCTGAATGGGACCTGGATCAGAGCTAGCTGGCTGAGTGGGACCTGGATCAGAGCTAGCTGGCTGAGTGGGACCTGGATCAGAGCTAGCTGGCTGAGTGGGACCTGGATCAGAGCTAGCTGGCTGAGTGGGACCTGGATCAGAGCTAGCTGGCTGAGTGGGACCTGGATCAGAGCTAGCTGGCTGAATGGGACCTGGATCAGAGCTTGCTGGCTGAGTGGGACCTGGATCAGAGCTAGCTGGCTGAATGGGACCTGGATCAGAGCTAGCTGGCTGAATGGGACCTGGATCAGAGCAAAGTGGGTGGGGTTAGCTGGCTGAGTGGGACCTGGATCAGAGCTAGCTGGCTGAGTGGGACCTGGATCAGAGCTAGCTGGCTGAGTGGGACCTGGATCAGAGCTAGCTGGCTGAATGGGACCTGGATCAGAGCTAGCTGGCTGAATGGGACCTGGATCAGAGCTAGCTGGCTGAATGGGACCTGGATCAGAGCTAGCTGGCTGAGTGGGACCTGGATCAGAGCTAGCTGGCTGAGTGGGACCTGGATCAGAGCTAGCTGGCTGAATGGGACCCGTTCAATCCTTCCTTGTGTCTGGCCTCCATTACCAATACATCGTATCGATTATGTGGAGCCACGTAACGACTGTTATGCATGATAACTTGGGAGATTGCAGTAACGCAAATATTGCTAACTAGCAATCTAGTAAGTTAACAAGTCAGTAGCTTGCTATAGCTAACGTTAGCCCACCTCAATCAACACAAGCTAATGCTAGCTAAGTGTCAGCATCCCAAATATATCTAGCTACTAGTTAGCTAGCTAAGCAGTACCAAAGGCAAATAGAGGAAAATAGTCTCGACGCGTTGTTGAAAAGCTATTTGTTTTGCTGCTGATGATGCCAATTAGGCAGCCAGACAGTCTCTTCTAACCCAACAGCAGCGGGGCTTGTGGCTTTCCCATCTTCACCCTCCGGTTTCAGCATTTTGGCAAAGCTCACTGCGCATGGCCACTGAATGGAAAACATTGGGGAAAAACATTGCAAAGCGAATCGATGCATAAAACGCACATCCACCCATTCAGCCACAAGGGCAGAGAGAGAGAGAGAGAGAGGCAGAAATAAGATTCCCACACAGGAAGCGGAATGATCTAACTTTCCGACAGCTCGTTTACAGACAGTCAACAACCCGCTGAAAGCAACACAACAATAACGCGGAGAACACGCCATACTAGCAAGACAGGCCGTGGCAGCCATAGCCAGGCCACTGGATAAACTTTTCCTTTAAATGCCGTCCTAACACGGTCTCTCTGACCCCCCCTGCCTACAGCGAACTGACGCCGGAACTCGTCGAAATCCGGCAGCGAAGTGTGAAGTCATTTTGGAATGTACCTGTTTTTTTTTGTCGTCAAAAATCAAACGACTGCTCGAATTCATCAGATTTCTTCAGCAGTCCCCTTTTAGCCAGACAATGAAATCAGAACGTCCGATCATCAATTCTAATCATGATCGTGACGTATACGCAGACAGGAGCCAATTGGATCTCGAAATCAGGGCTGTGACATTCAACCCAGTGATGTCCCGCCCAGCGATGACGATGTGGGGAGGAGAGAGAAAATATTTATACCGAACAAAAATATAAACGCAACATGCAAAGTATTGATCCCATATTTCATGAACTGAAATAAAATATTCCAGAAGTCTTCCATCCCTGTTAGTGAGCAAATCTCACTAACAGGGATTTGCCAAAATAATCCATCCACTTGACATGTGTGGCATATCAAGAAGCTGATTAAAGAGCATGATAATTACACAGGTGCACCTTGTGCTGGAGGAGACTTATTTTTTGAAACACTCTGAAATGAGACTCGTTTCAGGAAACTAGGCATATGTCACACGTCACTACTTCACCGGAGGCATTTGAACGTAAACATGATCTCCAAATGCATTGATTGACAGAATGCCTTCTGGAACATTTGAACTTTCATGTGCCTTAATAACAAACTTACATGACATCTGTAAATCCAAATACAATTGCTGAATTATATGGCTAGATGGTTTGCCACGGGGAAAAGATAGGAACCTTCCCGCTAGCCATGATTGGCTGAGATAATGGATGGGCTAGACATGTCAAGAGATGAGTTCAGATTGGTCTGATAGGCTAGACATGCCGAGAGATGAGTTCGGATTGGTATGATAGGCCAGACATGCCGAGAGATGAGTTCGGATTGGTCTGAAAGGCTAGACATGCCGAGAGATGAGTTCGGATTGGTCTGATAGGCTAGAGATGCCGAGAGATGAGTTCGGATTGGTCTGAAAGGCTAGACATACCGAGAGATGAGTTCGGATTGGTCTGAAAGGCTAGACATGCCGAGAGATGAGTTCGGATTGGTCTGAAAGGCTAGACATGCCGAGAGATGAGTTCGGATTGGTCTGATAGGCTAGACATGCCGAGAGATGAGTTCGGATTGGTCTGATAGGCTAGACATGCCGAGAGATGAGTTCGGATTGGTCTGAAAGGCTAGACATGCCGAGAGATGAGTTCGGATTCGTCTGATAGGCTAGACATGCCGAGAGATGAGTTCGGATTGGTCTGAAAGGCTAGACATGCTAAATATGGCTGCTATAATCCTGACTAGAACGAAAGAATTTGATCATATTACTCCAGTGCTAGTCTCCCTACACTGGCTTCCTGTTAAGGCAAGGGCTGATTTCACGGTTTTACTGCTAACCGACAAAGCATTACATGGGCTTGCTCCTACCTATCTCTCTGATTTGGTCCTGCTGTACATACCTACACGTACGCTGCGGTCACAAGACGCAGGCCTCCTAATTGTCCCTAGAATTTCTAAGCAAACAGATGGAGGCAGGGCTTTCTCCTATAGAGCTCCATTTTTATGGAATGGTCTGCCAACCCATGTGAGAGACGCAGACTCGATCTCAACCTTTAAGTCTTTACTGAAGACTCATCTTCAGTGGGTCATATGATTGAGTGTTGTCTGGCCCGGGAGTGTGAAGGTGAACGGAAAGGTTCTGGAGCAACGAACCGCCTTTGCTAACTGCCTTCCCGGTTCCCCTCTCTCCACTGGGATTCTTTGCCTCTAACCCTATTACAGGGGCTGAGTCACTGGCTTACTGGTGCTCTTTCATGATGTCCCTAGGAGGGGTGCATCACTTTAGTGGGTTGAGTCACTGATGTGATCTTCCTGTCTGGGTTGGCGCCCCCCCTTGAGTTGTGCCGTGGCGGAGATCTTTGTGGGCTATACTCAGCCTTGTCTCAGGATGGTAAGTTGGTGGTTGAAGATATCCCTCTAGTGGTGTGGGGGCTGTGCTTTGGCAAAGTGGGTGGGGTTATATCCTTCCTGTTTGGCCCTGCCCTGGGGTATCATCGATGGGGCCACAGTGTCTCCTGACCCCTCCTGTCTCAGCCTCCAGTATTTATGCTGCAGTAGTTTATGTGTCGGGGGGCTAGGGTCAGTTTGTTATATCTGGAGTACTTCTCCTGTCTTATCCGGTGTCCTGTGTGAATAAGTATGCTCTCTCTAATTCTCTCTTTCTTTCTCTATGTCGGAGGACCTAAGCCCTAGGACCATGCCTCAGGACTACCTGGCATGATGACTCCTTGCTGTCCCCAGGCCACCTGGCCGTGCTGCTGCTCCAGTTTCAACTGTTCTGCCTGTGGCTATGGAATCCTGACCTGTTCACCGGACTTGCTACCTGTCCCAGACCTGCTGTTTTCAACTCTCTAGAGACAGCAGGAGCGGTAGAGATACTCCTAATGATCGACTATGAAAAGCCAACTGACATTTACTCCTGAGGTGCTGACTTGCTCCAACCTCGACAACTACTGTGATTATTATTATTTGACCATGCTGGTCATTTATGAACATTTGAACATCTTGGCCATGTTCTGTTATAATCTCCACCCGGCACAGCCAGAAGAGGACTGGCCACCCCTCATAGCCTGGTTCCTCTCTAGGTTTCTTCCTAGGTTTTGGCCTTTCTAGGGAGTTTTTCCTAGCCACCGTTCTTCTACACCTGCATTGCTTGCTGTTTGGGGTTTTAGGCTGGGTTTCTGTACAGCACTTTGAGGAATCAGCTGATGTACGAATGGCTATATAAATACATTTGATTTGATTTGAGTTGAGTTAGGAAAGCTATAGAAATTTGCATCCTGCAGCACAAACTCAAAAAAGTTCTGGGACACTGTAAAGTCCATGGAAAATAAGAGCACCTCCTCCCAGCTGCCCACTGCACTGAGGCTAGGAAACACTGTTACCACTGATAAATCCACTATTATTGAGAATTTCACACATTTCGACAGCCCTGCATCCCCCATAGCAACTCGCCCAAGCCTCCCCATTTCTCCCTCACCCAAATCCAGATAGGATGTTCTGAAAGAGCTGCAAAATCTGGACCCCTACAAATCAGCCGGGCTAGATAATCTGGACCCTCTCTTTCTAAAATGATCTGCCGAAATTGTTGCAACCCCTATTACTAGCCTGTTCAACCTCACTTTCGTATTGTCTGAGATTCCCAAAGATTAGAAAGGGGGAGACACTTTAGACCCTAACTGCTACAGACATACATCTATCCTACCCTGCCTTTCTAAGGTTTTCGAAAGCCAAGTCAACAAACAGATTACCGACCATTTCGAATCCCACCGTACCTTCTCCACTATGCAATATGGTTTCAGAGCTGGTCATGGGTGCACCTCAGCCACGCTCAAGGTCCTAAACAATATCATAACCACCATTGATAAGAGACATTACTGTGCAGCCATATTCATCGACCTGGCCAAGGCTTTCGACTCTGTCAATCACCACATTCTTATCGGAAGACTCAACAGCCTTGGTTTCTCAAGTGATTGCCTCGCCTGGTTCACCAACTACTTCTCTAATAGAGTTCAGTGTGTCAAATCGGACGGCCTGTTGTCCAGACCTCTGGCAGTCTCTATGGGGGTGCAACAGGGTTCAATTCTTGGGCCGACTCTCTTCTCTGTATACATCAATGATGTCGCTCTTGCTGCTGGTGAGTCTCTGATCCACCTCTACGCAGACGACACCATTCTGTATACCTCTGGCCCTTCTTTGGACACTGTGTTAACTAACCTCCAGACGAGCTTCAATACCATACACCTCTCCTTCCGTGGCCTCCAACTGCTCTTAAATGCAAGTAAAACTAAATGCATGTTTTCAACCGATTGCTTCCCGCACCCGTCCGCCCGTCCAGCACCACTACTCTGGACGGCTCTGACTTAGAATATGTGGACAACTACAAATAGCTGGGTGTCTGGTTAGACTGTAAACTCTCCTTCCAGACTCACATTAAGCATCTCCAATCCAAAATCAAATCTAGAATCGACTTCCTACTTCGCAACAAAGCAACCTTCACCCATGCTGCCAAACATACCCCCATAAAACTGACCATCCTACCAATCGTAACCAATTCTGCGTTGTCATTTACAAATTAGCCTCCAACACTCTACTCAACAAATTGGATGCAGTCTATCACAGTCCCATCCGTTTAGTCACCAAAGCTCCATATACTACCCACCATTGCGACCTCTACGCTCTCGTTGGCTGGCCCTCGCTTCATACTCATTGCCAAACCGACTGGCTCCAGGTCATCTTCAAGTCTTTGCTAGGTAAAGTCCCGCCTTATCTCAGCTCACTGGTCACCATAGCAGCACCCACGCGTAGCACGCGCTCCAGCAGGTACATCTCACGGGTCACCCCCAAAGCCAATTCTTCCTTTGGCCGCCTTTCCTTACAGTTCTCTGCTGCCATTGACTGGAACGAATTGCAAAAATCACTGAAGCTGGAGACACATCTCCCTCACTAGCTTTAAGCACCAGCTGTTAGAGCAGCTCCCAGATCACTGCACCTGTACATAGCCCATCTGTAAATAGCCCATCCAACTACCTCATCCCCATATTGTATTTATTTATTTATCTTGCTCCTTTGCACCCCAGTATCTCTTCTTGCACATTCATCTTCTGCACATTCTACCATTCCAGTGTTTAATTGCTATATTGTAATTACTTCTATTTATTGCCTTACCTCCCTTATACTACCACATTTGTACACACTGTATATAGACTTTTCTACTGAATTATATACTGTATGTTTGTTTATTCCATGTGTAACTCTGTGTTGTTGTATGTGTCGAACTGCTTTGCTTTATCTTGGCCAGGTCGCAGTTGTAAATGAGAACTTGTTCTCAACTAGCCTACCTGGTTAAATAAAGGTGTTCTCAACTAGCCTACCTGGTTAAATAAAGGTGTTCTCAACTAGCCTACCTGGTTAAATAAAGGTGTTCTCAACTAGCCTACCTGGTTAAATAAAGGTGTTCTCAACTAGCCTACCTGGTTAAATAAAGGTGTTCTCAACTAGCCTACCTGGTTAAATAAAGGTGAAATAAAAAAAATAACAAAATAAAAACTGAGGAGTATTTCTGCCCAAAATAAAGCCCTTTTGGTGTTGAAAAACTCAGTTTGATTGGCTAGCCCTGGCTCCCCAGTGGGTGGGCCTATGCCCTCCCAGGTCCACCTAAGGCTGCGCCCCTGCCCAATCATTTGAAATCCATAGATTAGGGCCTAATTCAGTTATTTAAATTGACTGATTTCCTTCTATGAACTGTAACTCTGTAAAATCGTTGAAATTGTTGCATGTTTTGTTTATTTCCGTTCAGTATAGTTGCCAGGATCCTAAATACAAATTCCACCTCGACACTGCTATCAGGGATAGAGTGGTATAGGGCCATATTAACATGTTGTATCAGGGATGTTGTGTCTACCTCATCTGAACCCTACCTCACCTCAAACTACACACAGCAATCCCAGCACCCATCATCATTTACCTGCATATGCTACAATGTGCAAATCTCATTATGAAATGTTTTGTTAATACAATGATCTACTATGGACTCTTAGAAAAAAAGGTGCTATCAATAACCTAAATTATTCTTTGCCTGTTCCCATAGGAGAACCCTTTGAAAAAAACTTTTTGGTTCCATGTAATACCCTTTCATCAGAGGGTTCTACCTGGAACCAAAAAGGGTTCTCCTATGGGGACCGATGAAGAAACCTTTTGGAACCCTTTTTTCTAAGAATGGAGACTATCCCAACTTGGCTTTTACATTAGGGTTAGGGTTTGGGGGTTAGGGTTAGGGGGTTAGGGTTAGGGGGTTAGAGTTAGGGTTAGGGGGTTAGGGTTAGGGGGTTAGGGGTAGGGTTAGGGTTAGGGTTAGGGTTAGGGTTAGGGGTTAGGGTTAGGGGTTAGGGGTAGGGGTTAGGGTTAGGGTTTGGGATTAGGGGTTAGGGTTAGGGGTAGGGGTTAGGGTTAGGGGTAGGGGGTTAGGGGGTTAGGGTTAGGGTTAGGGCTAGGGGGTTAGGGTTAGGGGGTTAGGATTAGGGGTAGGGGTTAGTGTTAGGGTTAGGGGGTTAGGGTTAGGGTTAGGGGTTAGGGTTAGGGGGTTAGGGTTAGGGTTAGGGGTTAGGGTTAGGGGTTAGGGTTAGGGGGTTAGGGTTAGGGGTAGGGGGTTAGGGTTAGGGGTAGGGGGTTAGGGTTAGGGTTAGGGGTTAGGGGTAGGGGGTTAGGGTTAGGGTTAGGGGTAGGGTTAGGGTTAGGGTTAGGGGTTAGGGTTAGGAGGTTAGAGTTAGGGGGTTAGGGTTAGGGTTAGGGTTAGGGTTAGGGTTAGGGGGTTAGGGTTAGGGTTAGGGGTTAGGGGGTTAGGGTTAGGGGGTTAGGGGTTGGGGGTTAGGGGTTAGGGTTAGGGGTTAGGGGTTAGGGTTAGGGGTTAGAGTTAAGGGTAGGGGTTAGGGTTTGGGATTAGGGGTTAGGGTTAGGGGTTAGGGGTTAGGGTTAGGGGTAGGGGTTAGGGTTTGGGATTAGGGGTTAGGGTTAGGGGTTAGGGGTAGGGGTTAGGGTTTGGGATTAGGGGTTAGGGGGTTAGGGTTAGGGGTTAGGGTTAGGGGTAGGGGGTTAGGGTTTGGGATTAGGGGTTAGGGTTAGGGGGGGTTAGGGGTTAGGGGTTAGGGGTAGGGGGTTAGGGTTAGGGTTAGGGGTTTGGGATTAGGGGTTAGGGTTAGGGGTAGGGGGTTAGGGTTAGGGGTAGGGGTTAAGGGGTTAGGGTTAGGGTTAAGGGGTTAGGGGTAGGGGGTTAGGGTTAGGGGTAGGGGTTGGGTTAGGGGGTTTAGGGGTTAGGGTTAGGGGGTTATGGTTAGGGTTAGGGGGTTATGGTTAGGGTTATGGTCAGGGGAAGGGGGGGATTTGGAAATGTCTCCAGAACCTCTATAATGAAGGTTGGGTCAGAAAGAGTGATGGACAGACTTGTGTTATGTGAGTGTGTAGGTTGAATGGGAGAGAGGGCCCCCAAGGTGCTGTTTTTATGGTTCTGAGAGATCGTTTAGAGTAGCCTCTCTGTCTGAGTGCATGAAATAGTGTTTGAATTGCTTTTCCCAGATCCTGTTTGCAGGAGAATATCCTATGAAACCGTATAATTTGTGATTTGGGTTAGCGATGCCTCTAAATGTATGTTTGGGGTGATAACTGTGTTTGAGTAGAGCATGTGTATCTGTTGGTTTGAAATCACATTTATTGATTTTTGAGACTGATTTATGTGATCAAAGAAAACTGTAGGTTCCAAGAAGTGAACTTCACATGGATCTATTATGTATTTAACCTTAATGGCTGGGTGGTGACTGTTGAGAATTAATTCAGTGAATAGTTGGATATCATGATTCCAGGCTCCTATAATGTCGTCTAGAAGTCTGTAATAGAATGTAGGTTGATGTGGGCACTTGGCCAATGATTTTTGAGACTGATTTATGTGATTAAAGGTAATTAATTAATTAATTGGTACTGTTTCCTGGTAAATGGTTGTCATTTGTCTGATAGTCAAAGTGGTCCTCCTGTAGCTCAGTTGGTAGAGCATGGCGCTTGTAACACCAGGGTAGTGGGTTCGATTCCCAGGACCACCCATACGTAGAATGTATGCACACATGACTGTAAGTCGCTTTGGATAAAAGCGTCTGCTAAATGGCATATATATATATATATAGTCTAGAAGTTTAAGTTGTCTATGATATTTGTGTGTGTCCCTATGAAGTTCCTCCCAGTCAAATTTACCAGGGCTGGGAATGAAAGACAAACCCCAAGAGTTGTTTCTGCTGGGGGGTGAAAAGACTTGGACTAATTCATGATGTTTGATAAGGAGGGGCCAACTACCCCCTCTGCTGGGTAATCTAAGAAAGCAACTGGGGGAGGAAGGGAGGGGAGAGTACAGGGGGTTGGGTGGGAGTACAGGGGGTTGGGTTGAAAAGACTTGGACTAATTCATGATGTTTGATAAGGAGGGGCCAACTACCCCCTCTGCTGGAAAGCAACTGAGGGAGGAAGGTTGGGGGAGAGTACAGGGGGGTGGGGGAGAGTACAGGGGGTGGGGGGAAAAGAAGGGTGTGGTGTGGCTAGGTTGGTCCAACTTGTGGGTAGAGCCTATTCTAAATTTAGCTGAATTTAGATATCATCATGGGGTATCTCCAAGAGAAATGGGCCATGTGTGGTTGTTGCCCAGTGTATCAGGTCTGTTGTGTGGAATTCATCATGGGGTATCTCCAAGAGAAATGGGCCATGTGTGGTTGTTGCCCAGTGTATCAGGTCTGTTGTGTGGAATTCATCATGGGGTATCTCCAAGAGAAATGGGCCATGTGTGGTTGTTGTCCAGTGTATCAGGTCTGTTGTGTGGAATTCATCATGGGGTATCTCCAAGAGAAATGGGCCATGTGTGGTTGTTGTCCAGTGTATCAGGTCTGTTGTGTGGAATTCATCATGGGGTATCTCCAAGAGAAATGGGCCATGTGTGGTTGTTGTCCAGTGTATCAGGTCTGTTGTGTGGAATTCATCATGGGGTATCTCCAAGAGAAATGGGCCATGTGTGGTTGTTGCCCAGTGTATCAGGTCTGTTGTGTGGAATTCATCATGGGGTATCTCCAAGAGAAATGGGCCATGTGTGGTGATGTAACCGTTAATGACTTTGAGGTTCTGTTTTCGATCTGGTGAAAGGAGGTGTGAGTGGTTAATAATGGTGATGTAAATAATTGCATTTGGGAAAGTGACTCTTACTTCCTTGTGCATTGATGCATTCTGTTTGATGTTTTGTATGGGTCATTATCCATATTGTTTATGCCCACCGAGAGAACCACTATGCCGGTATCTAAACGAACCTCTGTTTTCTCCAGGACCTTTGTGAAATGGTCAAATGTTGCTCCAGGGTAACTGTCCACTTGTATGTTTGGGTTATGAAATGGAGGGATTCTATTAACATTTGAGTCTCCCAAGACTAGTATTGGTTTATTTCCCTTAAAATTCCAATCTGCCACCTTGCCTTTTGGTCTGGCTTTATGGTACGATGGTTTCTGAAGGGTTGCCGGGGTTGTGGGTTGATGCTGGGGTTGTGGCTGAGGCTGGGGTTGGGGTTGGAATTCAAACTGGGGTGAGTATGTTGAGGCGCCAGTTATACAGGGGTCTCGGACTGGCAGTGACATGGTGTCTTATGGGAGGGCTCAGATTGGTTGTTTTTGGGTTGTTTTTGGGAACTGCCCAGTCCTAGTCTCACCCCCTGGACCTGCCCAGTCCTAGTCTCACCCCTGAACTGCCCAGTCCTAGTCTCACCCCCTGGAACTGCCCAGTCCTAGTCTCACCCCCTGGAACTGCCCAGTCCTAGTCTCACCCCCTGGAACTGCCCAGTCCTAGTCTCACCCCCTGGAACTGCCCAGTCCTAGTCTCACCCCCTGGAACTGCCCAGTCCTAGTCTCACCCCCTGGAACTGCCCAGTCCTAGTCCCACCCCCTGGACCTGCCCAGTAATAGTCTCACCCCCTGGAACTGCCCAGTCCTAGTCCCACCCCCTGGAACTGCCCAGTCCTAGTCTCACCCCCTGGACCTGCCCAGTCCTAGTCCCACCCCCTGGAACTGCCCAGTCCTAGTCTCACCCCCTGGACCTGCCCAGTCCTAGTCTCACCCCCTGGAACTGCCTAGTCCTAGTCTCACCCCCTGGAACTGCCCAGTCCTAGTCTCACCCCCTGGAACTGCCTAGTCCTAGTCTCACCCCCTGGACCTGCCCAGTCCTAGTCCCACCCCCTGGAACTGCCCAGTCCTAGTCTCACCCCCTGAACTGCCCAGTCCTAGTCTCACCCCCTGAACTGCCCAGTCCTAGTCTCACCCCCTGGAACTGCCCAGTCCTAGTCCCACCCCTGGAACTGCCCAGTCCTAGTCTCACCCCCTGAACTGCCCAGTCCTAGTCTCACCCCCTGAACTGCCCAGTCCTAGTCTCACCCCCTGAACTGCCCAGTCCTAGTCCCACCCCCTGGAACTGCCCAGTCCTAGTCCCACCCCCTGGACCTGCCCAGTCCTAGTCCCACCCCCTGGAACTGCCCAGTCCTAGTCTCACCCCCTGAACTGCCCAGTCCTAGTCTCACCCCTGGAACTGCCCAGTCCTAGTCTCACCCCTGGAACTGCCTAGTCCTAGTCTCACCCCTGGACCTGCCCAGTCCTAGTCCCACCCCTGGAACTGCCCAGTCCTAGTCTCACCCCTGAACTGCCCAGTCCTAGTCTCACCCCTGGACCTGCCCAATCCTAGTCTCACCCCCTGGAACTACCCAGTCCTAGTCTCACCCCCTGGACCTGCCCAGTCCTAGTCTCACCCCCTGGAACTGCCCAGTCCTAGTCCCACCCCCTGGACCTGCCCAGTCCTAGTCTCACCCCCTGGAACTGCCCAGTCCTAGTCTCACCCCCTGGAACTGCCCAGTCCTAGTCTCACCCCTGGACCTGCCCAGTCCTAGTCTCACCCCCTGGAACTGCCCAGTCCTAGTCTCACCCCCTGGACCTGCCCAGTCCTAGTCTCACCCCCTGGAACTGCCCAGTCCTAGTCTCACCCCCTGGAACTGCCCAGTCCTAGTCTCACCCCCTGGAACTGCCCAGTCCTAGTCTCACCCCCTGGAACTGCCCAGTCCTAGTCTCACCCCCTGGAACTGCCCAGTCCTAGTCCCACCCCCTGGAACTGCCCAGTCCTAGTCTCACCCCCTGGAACTGCCCAGTCCTAGTCTCACCCACTGAACTGCCCAGTCCTAGTCTCACCCCCTGAACTGCCCAGTCCTAGTCTCACCCCCTGGAACTGCCCAGTCCTAGTCTCACCCCTGGAACTGCCCAGTCCTAGTCTCACCCCTGGACCTGCCCAGTCCTAGTCTCACCCCCTGGAACTGCCCAGTCCTAGTCTCACCCCCTGGACCTGCCCAGTCCTAGTCTCACCCCCTGGAACTGCCCAGTCCTAGTCTCACCCCCTGGAACTGCCCAGTCCTAGTCCCACCCCTGAACTGCCCAGTCCTAGTCTCACCCCCTGAACTGCCCAGTCCTAGTCCCACCCCCTGAACTGCCCAGTCCTAGTCCCACCCCCTGGAACTGCCCAGTCCTAGTCTCACCCCCTGGAACTGCCCAGTCCTAGTCTCACCCCCTGATGTGGCGCCTCCTGTTGGTTGAGAGCGATAGAGGTGAAATCCTTTCCAGGATTTTAACTGAAACATTGCTGTGTTTGTATGTAACAGGATTATATTGGTGATTCCCCTTGCCACTTTATTGTTAAGCCAATGGGTTTTTGGTTTAGGTTTTGTCTTGCCTTCACCTACTCAACATGGCATCTTATTGGCTGGTTTGCGTAGCTTGCTTACGAGGGGGGATGTTCCAGTTAGAATCGTCCCAGTGAACAAGCACCAAACCAGCGGTAAGTTGTTGGTTGCAAAGCACTGTACGTCAAAGGTGATTTTTATACTCCCAAGTGATTTAAATGTACAATTTATATCAATTTGTTTGTAAATGTTATTCGAACATCACACATAAGATGCAGCGGTTTTTGGAGAATATTTGTTTTGCATTTTGTTGTAGAGAATTCCAGCTAATACTATCTAGCAACTTCATGTGTCTGGTGGGGGGGTTCGTATATTTTGTACAGTGCGTGAGGGCAGAGTTGGATGGTGAGACGTGCCTTGCATGACGTGCAATTGTGCTGTTCCTATCAGAATACATGACTGGTGCTACAAGTTGGAGTTCGTGTCGATGATTGATTTGTACACAACGCAAGCAGAGTACTGTTACATGTACACCATGGGGGTAGGAGTTTTAACCAGGGGATTGGGGAGTGTTGCTATAACATTGAGGGTTTCTGGCTGGCTGCAGGCCCTATGGTGGAACTCAACTGGGGCCTGGATTAAATTAGAGGTGTTAGTGGTTATCAATTCAAGGTTGGAGTCTATGGTGGGCGATGGGGGACCAATAATTCTTGGAATACTGTGCTCATGGGTGGTCCATTGGTTGTTTAATCTCTGTGGGTCATGAGGGGAAGTGGAGGTAGGGGTTCTCATAATCTCCTTTCCTTTTACCTTGGGAGAAAGGGAGGGAGTGGGTGCCATGTTGCTCTTAGAAT
This sequence comes from Oncorhynchus keta, assembly GCF_023373465.1. Lineage (NCBI taxonomy): Eukaryota > Metazoa > Chordata > Actinopteri > Salmoniformes > Salmonidae > Oncorhynchus > Oncorhynchus keta. The sequence goes on along the minus strand of NC_068450.1, from coordinate 2,230,662 downwards.
GAGATGGGGAGTTGTTTTGGGTTTAATATTGCTGACATCTCTCTGTGTCTGTGAAGGTGCAAGAGGGTGTTGAGGTACGGGTCCCTATCTCAGTAGAAGATTGTGTCTGAGGAAGAGGAGGGTACTGATTATTTAGCTTCTGGTTTAAAGAGCACTGTGCTGGGGCAGCGCGTGGCCCCAATGGGGATGATCTTTTTTTGAGAGGCCTGAGGCTTAACTAGAGGAGAAAACTTGGGTGAAGGAGGGAAGTCCTCCAACGAGGATGAGAAAGGAACTGGTGCTGAAGTGGTGGGCAGAGAAATCAACTGTGGTGGGGCCTGGATTTGAGCTAGTTGAGAACACCTTTATTTAACCAGGTAGGCTAGTTGAGAACACCTTTATTTAACCAGGTAGGCTAGTTGAGAACAAGTTCTCATTTGCAACTGCGACCTGGCCAAGATAAAGCATAGCAGTGTGAACAGACAACACAGAGTTACACATGGAGTAAACAATTAACAAGTCAATAACACAGTAGAAAAAAAGGGGAGTCTATATACAATGTGTGCAAAAGGCATGAGGAGGTAGGCGAATAATTACAATTTTGCAGATTAACACTGGAGTGATAAATGATCAGATGGTCATGTACAGGTAGAGATATTGGTGTGCAAAAGAGCAGAAAAGTAAATAAATAAAAACAGTATGGGGATGAGGTAGGTAAAAATGGGTGGGCTATTTACCAATAGACTATGTACAGCTGCAGCGATGTAGTGAGTTTCTAAAGAATTGTTCAAAATTGTTTCCACTGTAGTGATGGTAGTGTGTGTCAGTTTGTGTGTGTATCTCTTATGAGCCCAGTCCACAGCTATGTGCAATGCAAGAGTGTTGAATGCATTGGGTGGTTGTGTGAGTGATTCGATAACTGTCTGGTATTTGTAATATGTTCATGCTATTGTTCATCCATTGCTGTGTGTTCTGTAGTACTTGGGTTGCATTGTAATCTGTGGGTGAGGATGGCTTGATCAAATTGGTGAGTCTGCTCACCTGTCTCATCATGCCACTAGGGAACCTTCGGCCTGAGATTACTTTATCAATGATTTCTTTATGATGGATGGCCTGTATCAATTTGAAGTACAGTTTTGATGTTTGTCTGGTTGCCTCATCAGGGGGTTGGTTTAGGCGTGGCTGTCTGCTGAGAGGGGGGTGTGGGACTCTATTAGTGGGGGGTTGTAAGACTCTGTTGTTAAGGGGTTGTTGGGCTCTACTACTGCATGGCTGCCTACACCTGTTAGGGTATAGTTCACTAGTAGGGGCAGGACAGCATGCAGCCACCGGACAGGTGTGTGTTTTAATTGCAAGATGTGGCTAGGGTTAATGGGGTTAGGGTTAGCGTTAGTGTTAGAGGTTAGGGGTTAGGGTTGGGTTTAGGGTTAGGGGGGTTAGGGTTAGGGGTTAGGGTTAGGTTTCAGAGGGTTTATTTTTGTATTGGTGTCAAATCTTGGGTTGCACGGGCCTATTGCACCTCTGACCGGTCTGGAGAAAGTGGGAGGACATGAGAGACCGAGAGCTCTGAGGGGTCACCCACAACCATTCAAAAGCAGGAGGAAGACCATCATAAAACACAACCTGGGACTGAAAGGTTTAACCTTAAACCAAATCTCATATAAAATCACATTAAAACATGCATACCGCATCAATTAGATAATACAAAAATGTAATAAATAATTAGAAATCCCCCTCCCCAAAAAGGGGGTTGGATGAAAATGAAGGGATCACATGTCATGCTAAAATGTATTATATAATGAAATTCAGCACAAAATACAAAAAATACATCACCAGGTTGAGCAATCAAATGCTTTCTTAAATGTAAAAAAAAAAAGTTTAAATGAACTTCCTCCAGCCCTCTTCATGAGGCCTCCACCCTCTCCCACTGTTAGTGTTTTCTGTTATTCTTTTATATTCATTCCCAGTGGAGCCAAAATATTCGGTTTTGAAATCCACCTGAATTCGGCCGTTTTTCTCTGGCCTGTGGTCCAGGAGGATTTAGTCTCCAGACCGGTAATGCAGAGGGATGTTGATGGGTGGATTTGAAAGTGTTGGACCAGGTGTGTTTTGTAATCTGTTTTTTCCAATTGTGTAGAGATGATGTTTGAGGCGGTTTGTCCTATATAAATGTTATGGCATAATGTGCATGTTATGGAATAGACAATAATGGTGCTTTGAATGGTCATGAGTTGTGAGATAGGACTAGAGGTTTGCACATGTGGATTTTGAATGTATGAAAGTTGTCTATAATGCTGTTTTCAATTGGTAGGTTAGGAGTGGGTTTATTGGAATATTTTGCACAAATTAAGAGATCCCTTAAGTTGGGGTTTCTGCGGAAAGCTGATATGGGTCTGAATTCCTGAAGTGGGGGGAATGTGCGTTGTGTTTGGGTGAAAGTGACTTTGAGTCTGGAATGAAGGAGTCTGTTTATGTCTGAGAAGGTGCTGATAATGGGTATAATCTGGGGTTCTGTGTCTGTTGGGGGAATAGGAACAGGGGGTCTGGGTGGAGGACAGGGATAGGATCGGGGGGGATAGGGATACGGACCCAGAATCTGGAAAGGGATAAGGATAGGTATGGGCTGTTTGCCAAGGTCAGGAGTCAGTACCTGGTCCAGAGTTCGACCGGGAGAGTTATGGAGGTTAAGGTTCGGGTTAAGGTTAGGGTTAGGGGGGTTAAGGTTAGGGGTTAGGTGTTAGGGTTAGGGGTTAGGGTTAGGGTTAGGGGTTAGGGTTAGGGTTAGGGTTAGGGTTAGGGTTAGGGGTTAGGGTTAGGGTTAGGGTTAGGGGTAGGGGTAGGGGTTAGGGTTAGGGTTAGGGGTTAGAGTTAGGTGGTAGGGGTAGGGGTTGGGTTTAGGGGTTAGGGGTAGGGGTTAAGGTTAGGGTTAGGTTAGGGGTTGGGGTTAGGGGTTAAGGTTAGGGGTAGGGGTAGGGGTTAGGGTTTAAGGGTTAGGTGTTAGGGTTAGGGGTTAGGGTTAGGGGTTCAGGGTTAAGGGTTAGGTGTTAGGGTTAGGGTTAGGGGGTTAGGGGGGTTAGGGGGGTTAAGGTTAGGGGGGTTAGGGTTAGGGTGTTAGGGTTAGGGTTAGGGGGGTTGGGGTTAGGGTTAGGGTTAGGTGTTAGGGTTAGGGGGGTTAGGGGTTAAGGGTTAGGGGTTAGGGGGGTTAGGGGTTAAGGGTTAGGGGTTAGGGTTAAGGGTTAGGGTTAAGGGTTAAGGGTTAGGGGTTAGGGGTTAGGGTTAAGGGTTAGGTGTTAGGGTTAGGGGTTAGGGTTAGGGTTAGGGGTTAAGGGTTAAGGGTTAGGTGTTAGGGGTTAGGGTTAGGGGTTAAGGGTTAAGGGTTAGGGTCAGGGTCAGGGTTAGGGTTAGGGTTAGGGGTTAAGGGTTAGGGGTTAGGGTTAGGGGTTAGGGGTTTAGTCTCTAATAATCTGTGTATTGGTTTTAATACGTTTTGTAATTGGTTGTGATAGTTTCTTTAGTTCCCATTTATATCTTTCAGTGAATGGTTGGGTAATAAAATCAGTAGTCAAAATGGTCTAATAACTTGAGGTTTCTATGTAACCTATGGATGTGGGTTAGGGGTTAGGGGTTAGGGTTAGGGGTTAGAGGTTAGGGGTTAGGGTTAGGGTTAGGGGTTAGGGGTTAGGGGTTAGGGTTAGGGGTTAGGGTTAGGGTTAGGGGTTAGGGTTAGGGGTTAGGGTTAGGGTTAGGGGTTAGGGTTAGAGGTTAGGGGTCTCAGGAAGGGACAGGATACTTGGAGAGATCCATAAGGGTTAGTGTGTTGGTGGAGGGGTTAGGGGTACTACCACTTTAGCTGGTTGCCCAATGTTTAGGTTTGGGTTAGCTGGTTAGGGGTTGGGTTGATTGTCAGTGGGTTATGGTTAGGGTTAGTAAGGCATTTATGGGTTGAGGTTTGGGTTATGTTTATGCATGGTTGGGTTAGGTTAGCAGCAGCCGAGTCTCAGGAAGGGACAGAACAGATACTGTGGAGAGATCCATAATGTTAGTGTGTTGGTGGAGGGGCTGCACCATGCGCGTACTACCACTTTAGCTGAGTTGCCCAATGTTTCAGTAGTTTGGCTGCTGTAGCTGGTGTCCAATGTATGTCGTCATGATTGTCAGTGGTGAATTCCGAATGGTCTATTTCCAGTAAGGCATTGTAATGTGTAGTGATGTTTGTGTTGATATGTTTATGCATGTCCTTCTGTTGGCGTGTGAGGTTGGGTGAGAAGTTGATGATTGGCCAGTAGATGGTGGCATTGGGGTACATGACTGTGGCTTTGTTGTGGAGTATCTGTAGTTGGCTTATGGGTGTTGATTTCCTTTAAGAAAAACTCCATAAATTGACCATTGGCGCCCTCCAGTGACTTTTCCCAGTAGGTGGGTGCTCCCATAGCGAGCATGGAGGTCTGGATGCCCCCTAAAATAATTTTCAACCGTTTTGAAAATCGTGCCTGGTAATCCAGAATAATACCAGGCCCACAGTAATCCAGAATAATACCAGGCCCACAGTAATCCAGAATAATACCAGGCCCACAGTAATCCAGAATAATACCAGGCCCACAGTAATCCAGAATAATACCAGGCCCACAGTAATCCAGAATAATACCAGGCCCACAGTAATCCAGAATAATACCAGGCCCACAGTAATCCAGAATAATACCAGGCCCACAGTAATCCAGAATAATACCAGGCCCACAGTAATCCAGAATAATACCAGGCCCACAGTAATCCAGAATAATACCAGGCCCACAGTAATCCAGAATAATACCAGGCCCACAGTAATCCAGAATAATACCAGGCCCACAGTAATCCAGAATAATACCAGGCCCACAGTAATCCAGAATAATACCAGGCCCACAGTAATCCAGAATAATACCAGGCCCACAGTAATCCAGAATAATACCAGGCCCACAGTTGAACTGGAGCGAAAGGAAAAGTGGGTAATCTGTCACATTTTTGACCATTTTCTGAAATTTAAAAAAAAAATGATAAAAAATACATCCCGATGGGCCAGAGTGCCAGTGCTTCGGCCCGTCCGGGGTTTACACACTTAGGCCCGGGTTGACCAGTACCGGCGCGATATCAGAAACCTGGTTTTCGACAACAAGAGTTCCATGTCCTAGAGAGGCGGGGAAAGTTCCAAACTACTCAGCCTGTATAGAAAATGAGAAACAGGCACTTTTGAGGGAAGTGAGCCCCTCAGAACCATGGTACTTGTATTTTATCGCCATTCGGCGGCCGATTTGTCCTAACTTTTGATCCAAGCTTCCCAGCTTGGTGGTGGGAGGATATGGAGCTCTGTCCTGGGCAGGTGCTCTATCCCAGCTATCACCTTGTGGGTTTGGTTCATCAATGATCATGGTTCTAGTCCTATGAAAGAACCTGTCCCTTCGGCGACCGATTTGGTGGTTGTTTAGCCCCGGTAAGGGCTGACTCTCCAGCCCCGTCCCCACGTTGCGTCTCCATGGTCTGTCCTCTGTTGTCCAGAGAGTTTAATTTCTTCTGACCGATTTGCATTTGTTTTCCACCTGTCGGCCGGCCTTTGGCTGGTGTTCAGACGGTCGGTTCATCCCGCCCCATGTGGATTTGCCTCTATTGGGGGAGCCCGTTTCGGAGACGTTTAACCCGTATTTCGATATGCTCCAGCCGCGCCCCGTCCGTGCGAGACCCAGCCGACCTGTCTGACCTAGTAGCCCTACATTGGTGTTCCGTTGCGGGGAGTGACACACCCAGGCAGCAATGCATGTGGTGATGGTCACCCCGCAACGCACCGGTGCCAGAGACAAATATTCTCAAACCCTGTCGTTAATAAGTACCTACCCGGCTGACCCCAGTGGTCTAGTTGTGTTTGTGGTTCTGCTGGCCGGTTGATGGTGTTCCGAATTAACCCTCTAGCTGTCTCTATTATAATATGACAGACAAGCTAGATCTACTGTCTCTATTATAATATGACAGACAAGCTAGATCTACTGTCTCTATTATAATATGACAGACAAGCTAGATCTACTGTCTCTATTATAACATGACAGACAAGCTAGATCTACTGTCTCTATTATATTATGACAGACCAGCTACATCTACTGCCTCTATTATATTATGACATACCAGCAAGATCTACTGTCTCTATTATATTATTACAGACCAGCTAGATCTACTGTCTCTACTATATTATAACAGACCAGCAAGATCTATTTACTCTATTATATTATGACAGAGCAGCTAGATGTGCTGTCTCTATTACATTATGACAGACCAGCTAAATCTGCTGTCTCTATTTTATTATGACAGACCAGCTCGATCTACTGTCTTATTATAATATGACAGACCAGCTAGATCTCCTGTCTCTATTATATTATGACAGAGCAGGTAGATCTGCTGCCCCTATTATATTATGACAGAGCAGCTAGATCTGCTGTCTCTATGATTTTATGACAGACCAGCTTGATCTGCTGTCTCTATGATTTTATGACAGACCAGCTAGATCTACTGTCTCTATTATAATATCAATCAATCACTCAATCAAATTTTATTTATATAGCCCTTCGTACATCAGCTGATATCTCAAAGTGCTGTACAGAAACCCAGCCTAAAACCCCAAACAGCAAGCAATGCAGGTGTAGAAGCACGGTGGCTAGGAAATCTTGCTAGAAAGGCCAAAACCTAGGAAGAAACCGAGAGAGGAACCAGGCTATGTGGGGTGGCCAGTCCTCTTCTGGCTGTGCCGGATGGAGATTATAACAGAACATGGCCAAGATGTTCAAATGTTCATAAATGACCAGCATGGTCGAATAATAACAAGGCAGAACAGTCGAAACTGGAGCAGCAGCATAGTCAGGTGGACTGGGGACAGCAAGGAGTCATCATGTCAGGTCGTCCTGGGGCACGGTCCTTGGGCTCAGGTCCTCCGAGAGAGAGAGAAAGAAAGAGAGAATTAGAGAGAGCATATGTGGGGTGGCCAGTCCTCTTCTGGCTGTGCCGGGTGGAGATTATAACAGAACATGGACAAGATGTTCATAAATGACCAGCATGGTCAAATAATAGTAAGGCAGAACAGTTGAAACTGGAGCAGCAGCATGGCCAGGTGGACTGGGGACAGCAAGGAGTCATCATGTCAGGTAGTCCTGGGGCATGGTCCTAGGGCTCAGGTCAGTTGAAACTGGAGCAGCAGCATGGCCAGGTGGACTGGGGACAGCGAGGAGCCATCATGTCAGGTAGTCCTGGTGCATGGTCCTAGGGCTCAGGTCCTCCGAGAGAGAGAAAGAAAGAAGGAGAGAATTAGAGAACGCACACTTAGATTCACACAGAACACCGAATAGGACAGGAGAAGTACTCCAGATATAACAAACTGACCCTAGCCCCCCGACACAAACTACTGCAGCATAAATACTGGAGGCTGAGACAGGAGGGTTCAGGAGACACTGTGGCCCCATCCGAGGACATCCCCGGACAGGGCCAAACAGGAAGGATATAACCCCACCCACTTTGCCAAAGCACAGCCCCCACACCACTAGAGGGATATCTTCAACCACCAACTTACCATCCTGAGACAAGGCTGAGTATAGCCCACCACGGCACAACCCAGGGGCGCCAACCCAGACAGGATGACCACAACAGTGAATCAACCCACTCAGGTGAAGCACCCCCTGCAGGGACGGCATGAGAGCCCCAGTAAGCCAGTGACTCAGCCCCTGTAATAGGGTTAGAGGCAGAGAATCCCAGTGGAAATAGGGGAACTGGCCAGGCAGAGTCAGCAAGGGCGGTTCGTTGCTCCAGAGCCTTTCCGTTCACCTTCCCACTCCTGGCCCAGACTACACTCAATCAAATGACCCACTGAAGAGATGAGTCTTCAGTAAAGACTTAAAGGTTGAGACCGAGTTTGCGACTCTGACATGGGTAGGCAGACCGTTCCATAAAAATGGAGCTCTATAGGAGAAAGCCCTGCCTCCAGCTGTTTGCTTAGAAATTCTAGGGACAATTAGGAGGCCTGCGTCTTGTGACCGTAGCGTACGTGTAGGTGTGAACGGCAGGACCAAATCAGAAAGATAGGTAGGAGCAAGCTGACAAACAATATGACAAACCAGCTCGATCTACTGTCTCTATTATATTATGACAGAGCAGCTAGATCTACTGTCTATATTATATTATGACAGACCAGCTAGATCTACTGTCTATATTATATTATGACAGACCAGCTAGATCTACTGTCTATATTATATTATTACAGACCAGCTAGATCTACTGACTCTATTATATTATTACAGACCAGCTAGATCTACTGTCTCTATTATAATATGACAGACCAGCTAGTTCTACTGTCTCTATTATAATATGACAGACCAGCTACATCTACTGCCTCTATTATATTATGACAGGACAGCTACATCTACTGCCTCTATTATATTTTGACAGACCAGCAAGATCTCCTGTCTCTATGTCTCTAATATATTATGACAGACCAGCTAGATCTCCTGTCTCTACTATATTATGACAGACCAGCTAGATCTCCTGTCTCTAATATATTATGACAGACCAGCTAGATCTCCTGTCTCTATTATATTATGACAGACCAGCTAGATCTACTGTCTCTATTATATTATGAAAGACCAGCTACATCTACTGCCTCTGTTATATTATGAAAGACCAGCAAGATCTACTGTCTCTATTATATTATTACAGACCAGCTAGATCTACTGACTCTATTATATTATTACAGACCAGCTTCATCTACTGCCTCTATTATATTATGACAGACCAGCAAGATCTTCTGTCTCTATTATATTATTACAGACCAGCTACATCTACTGCCTCTAATATATTATGACAGACCAGCTAGATCTACTGCCTCTAATATATTATGACAGACCAGCTAGATCTACTGTCTCTATTATATTATTACAGACCAGCTACATCTACTGCCTCTATTATATTATGACAGACCAGCTAGATCTACTGTCTATATTATATTATTACAGACCAGCTAGATCTTCTGTCTCTATTATATTATTACAGACCAGCTACATCTACTGCCTCTAATATATTATGACAGACCAGCTAGATCTCCTGTCTCTACTATATTATGACAGACCAGCAAGATCTAATGTCTCAATTATATTTATGACAGACTAATTACATCTATTGTCTCTATTATATTATGACAGAGCAGCTAGATGTGCTGTCTCTATTAAATTATGACAGACCAGCTAAATCTGCTGTCTCTATTATATTATGACAGACCAGCTCGATCTACTGTCTCTATTATATTATGACAGACCAGCTTGATCTACTGTCTCTATTATATTCCGGCAGACCAGCTCGATCGACTGTCTTATTATAATATGACAGACCAGCTAGATCTGCGGTCTCTATTATATTATGACAGACCAGCTAGAACTATTTTCTCTATTATATTATGACAGAGCAGCTAGATCTGCTGTCTCTATGATATTATGACAGACCAGCTAGATCTGCTGTCTCTATTATATTATGACAGACCAGCTAGAACTATTTTCTCTATTATATTATGACAGAGCAGCTAGATCTGCTGTCTCTATTATATTATGACAGACCAGCTTGATCTACTGTCTCTATTATATTATGACAGACCAGCTTGATCTACTGTCTCTATTATATTCTGACAGACCAGCTAGATCTGCTGCCTCTATTATATGATGACAGACCAGCTAGATCTGCTGCCTCTATTATATTATGACAGAGCAGCTAGATCTGCTGTCTCTATTGTATTATGACAGAGCAGCTAGATCTGCTGTCTCTATTATATTATGACAGACCAGCTGGATCTGCTGTTTCTATTATATTATGACAGACCAGCTAGATCTACTGTCTTATTATAATATGACAGACCAGCTAGATCTGCTGTCTCTATTATATTATGACAGAGCAGCTAGATCTGCTGTCTCTATTATATTATGTCATACCAGCTAGATCTGCTGTCTCTATTATAATATGACAAACCAGCTAGATCTACTGTCTCTATGTCTCTATTATATTATGACAGACCAGCTAGATCTACTGTCTCTATGTCTCTATTATATTATGACAGGCCAGCTACATCTACTGCCTCTATTATATTATGACAGACCAGCTAGATCTACTGTCTCTATTATATTATGACAGGCCAGCTACATCTACTGCCTCTATTATATTATGACAGACCAGCTAGATCTACTGTCTCTATTATATTATTACAAACCAGCTAGATCTACTGTCTCTAGGTCTTGATTATATCATGACAGATCAGCTAGATCTACTGTCTCTATTATATTATGACAGGCCAGCTACATCTACTGCCTCTATTATATTATGACAGACAAGCTAGATCTCCTGTCTCTAATATATTATGACAGACCAGCTAGATCTCCTGTCTCTACTATATTATGACAGACCAGCTAGATCTGCTGTCTCTATTATATTATGACAGACCAGCTAGATCTACTGTCTCTATTATAATATGACAAACCAGCTAGATCTACTGTCTCTATGTCTCTATTATATTATGACAGACCAGCTAGATCTACTGTCTCTATGTCTCTATTATATTATTACAGACCAGCTAGATCTACTGACTCTATTATATTATTACAGACCAGCTTCATCTACTGCCTCTATTATATTATGACAGACCAGCAAGATCTTCTGTCTCTATTATATTATTACAGACCAGCTACATCTACTGCCTCTAATATATTATGACAGACCAGCTAGATCTACTGCCTCTAATATATTATGACAGACCAGCTAGATCTCCTGTCTCTACTATATTATGACAGACCAGCAAGATCTAATGTCTCAATTATATTTATGACAGACTAATTACATCTATTGTCTCTATTATATTATGACAGAGCAGCTAGATGTGCTGTCTCTATTAAATTATGACAGACCAGCTAAATCTGCTGTCTCTATTATATTATGACAGACCAGCTCGATCTACTGTCTCTATTATATTATGACAGACCAGCTCGATCGACTGTCTTATTATAATATGACAGACCAGCTAGATCTGCGGTCTCTATTATATTATGACAGAGCAGGTAGATCTGCTGCCCCTATTATATTATGACAGAGCAGCTAGATCTGCTGTCTCTATTATATTATGACAGACCAGCTTGATCTGCTGTCTCTATTATATTATGACAGGCCAGCTACATCTACAGCCTCTACTATATTATGACAGACCAGCAAGATCTACTGTCTCTATTATATTATGACAGACCAGCTTGATCTACTGTCTCTATTATATTCCGGCAGACCAGCTCGATCGACTGTCTTATTATAATATGACAGACCAGCTAGAACTATTTTCTCTATTATATTATGACAGAGCAGCTAGATCTGCTGTCTCTATGATTTTATGACAGACCAGCTTGATCTGCTGTCTCTATTATATTATGACAGACCAGCTAGAACTATTTTCTCTATTATATTATGACAGAGCAGCTAGATCTGCTGTCTCTATGATTTTATGACAGACCAGCTTGATCTGCTGTCTCTATTATATTATGACAGACCAGCTAGATCTACTGTCTCTATTATATTATGACAGACCAGCTAGATCTGCTGTCTCTATTATATTATGACAGACCAGCTAGATCTACTGTCTCTATTATATTATGACAGACCAGCTAGATCTACTGTCTCTATTATATTATGACAGACCAGCTAGATCTACTGTCTCTATTATATTATGACAGACCAGCTAGATCTGCTGTCTCTATTATATTATGACAGACCAGCTAGATCTACTGTCTCTATTATATTATGACAGACCAGCTAGATCTGCTGTCTCTATTATATTATGACAGACCAGCTAGATCTGCTGTCTCTATTATATTATGACAGACCAGCTAGATCTACTGTCTCTATTATATTATGACAGACCAGCTAGATCTACTGTCTTATTATAATATGACAGACCAGCTAGATCTGCTGTCTCTATTATATTATGACAGAGCAGCTTGATCTGCTGTCTCTATTATATTATGACAGACTAACTTGATCTGCTGTCTCTATTATATTATGACAGACCAGCTAGATCTACTGTCTCTATTATATTATGACAGACCAGCTAGATCTGCTGTCTCTATTATATTATGACAGACCAGCTAGATCTGCTGTCTCTATTATATTATGACAGACCAGCTAGATCTACTGTCTCTATTATATTATGACAGACCAGCTAGATCTACTGCCTCTATTATATTATGACAGAGCAGCTAGATCTGCTGTCTATATTATATTATGACAGACCAGCTAGATCTGCTGTCTCTATTATATTATGACAGAGCAGCTAGATCTACTGTCTCTATTATATTATGACAGACCAGCTTGATCTGCTGTCTCTATTATATTATGACAGATCAGCAAGATCTACTGCCTCTATTATATTATGACAGACCAGCTAGATCTACTGTCTCTGTCTCTATTATATTATGACAGACCAGCTAGATCTACTGTCTCTATTATATTATGACAGACCAGCTAGATCTGACAGCTGTCTCTATTATATTATGACAGACCAGCTAGATCTCCTGTCTCTATTATATTATGACAGACCAGCTAGATCTGCTGTCTCTATTATATTATGACAGACCAGCTAGATCTACTGTCTCTATTATAATATGACAGACCAGCTAGATCTCTACTGTCTCTATGTCTCTATTATATTATGACAGACCAGCTAGATCTGTCTCTATGTCTCTATTATATTATGACAGACCAGCTAGATCTACTGTCTCTATTATATTATGACAGACCAGCTAGATCTACTGTCTCTATTATATTATGACAGACCAGCTAGATCTGCTGTCTCTATTATATTATGACAGACCAGCTAGATCTACTGTCTCTATTATATTATGACAGACCAGCTAGATCTACTGTCTCTATGACAGTCTCTATTATATTATGACAGACCAGCTAGATCTACTGTCTCTATTATATTATGACAGGCCAGCTAGATCTACTGCCTCTATTATATTATGACAGACCAGCTAGATCTCCTGTCTCTATTATATTATGACAGACCAGCTAGATCTGCTGTCTCTATTATATTATGACAGACCAGCTAGATCTGCTGTCTCTATTATATTATGACAGACCAGCTAGATCTACTGTCTCTATTATATTATGACAGACCAGCTATATCTACTGTCTCCATGTCTCTATTATATTATGACAGACCAGCTAGATCTACTGTCTCTATGTCTTATTATATTATGACAGACCAGCTAGATCTACTGTCTCTATTATATTATGACAGACCAGCTAGATCTACTGTCTCTATTATATTATGACAGACCAGCTAGATCTACTGTCTCTATTATATTATGACAGACCAGCTAGATCTGCTGTCTCTATTATATTATGACAGACCAGCTAGATCTTCTGTCTCTATTATATTATGACAGACCAGCTAGATCTGCTGTCTCTATTATATTATGACAGACCAGCTTGATCTACTGTCTCTATTATATTATGACAGACCAGCAAGATCTACTGTCTCTATTATATTATGACAGACCAGCTGATCTGCTGTCTCTATTATATTATGACAGACCAGCTAGATCTGCTGTCTCTATTATATTATGACAGACCAGCTAGATCTACTGTCTCTATTATATTATGACAGACCAGCTTGATCTACTGTCTCTATTATATTATGACAGACCAGCTAGATCTACTGTCTCTATTATATTATGACAAACCAGCTAGATCTACTGTCTCTATGTCTCTATATATTATGACAGACCAGCTAGATCTACTGTCTCTATTATATATATGACAGACCAGCTAGATCTACTGTCTCTATGTCTCTATTATATTATGACAGGCCAGCTACATCTACTGTCTCTATTATATTATGACAGACCAGCTAGATCTACTGTCTCTATTATATTATGACAGACCAGCTACATCTACTGTCTCTATTATATTATGACAGACCAGCTAGATCTACTGTCTCTATTATATTATTACAAACCAGCTAGATCTACTGTCTCTAGGTCTTGATTATATTATGACAGATCAGCTAGATCTACTGTCTCTATTATATTATGACAGGCCAGCTACATCTACTGCCTCTATTATATTATGACAGACCAGCTAGATCTCCTGTCTCTAATATATTATGACAGACCAGCTAGATCCCTGTCTCTACTATATTATGACAGACCAGCTAGATCTGCTGTCTCTATTATATTATGACAGACCAGCTAGATCTACTGTCTCTATTATAATATGACAAACCAGCTAGATCTACTGTCTCTATGTCTCTATTATATTATGACAGACCAGCTAGATCTACTGTCTCTATGTCTCTATTATATTATTACAGACCAGCTAGATCTACTGACTCTATTATATTATGACAGACCAGCTTCATCTACTGTCTCTATTATATTATGACAGACCAGCAAGATCTTCTGTCTCTATTATATTATGACAGACCAGCTACATCTACTGCCTCTATTATATTATGACAGACCAGCTAGATCTACTGCCTCTATTATATTATGACAGACCAGCTAGATCTCCTGTCTCTACTATATTATGACAGACCAGCAAGATCTAATGTCTCAATTATATTTATGACAGACTAATTACATCTATCGTCTCTATTATATTATGACAGAGCAGCTAGATGTGCTGTCTCTATTAAATTATGACAGACCAGCTAAATCTGCTGTCTCTATTATATTATGACAGACCAGCTCGATCTACTGTCTCTATTATATTCTGGCAGACCAGCTCGATCGACTGTCTTATTATAATATGACAGACCAGCTAGATCTGCGGTCTCTATTATATTATGACAGAGCAGGTAGATCTGCTGCCCCTATTATATTATGACAGAGCAGCTAGATCTGCTGTCTCTATTATATTATGACAGACCAGCTTGATCTGCTGTCTCTATTATATTATGACAGACCAGCTAGATCTGCTGTCTCTATTATATTATGACAGACCAGCTAGATCTGCTGTCTCTATTATATTATGACAGACCAGCTAGATCTGCTGTCTCTATTATATTATGACAGACCAGCTAGATCTGCTGTCTCTATTATATTATGACAGACCAGCTAGATCTGCTGTCTCTATTATATTATGACAGGCCAGCTACATCTACTGCCTCTATTATATTATGACAGACCAGCTAGATCTACTGTCTCTATTATATTATGACAGACCAGCTAGATCTACTGTCTCTATTATATTATGACAGACCAGCTTGATCTGCTGTCTATATTATATTATGACAGACCAGCTAGATCTGCTGCCTCTATTATATTATGACAGAGCAGCTAGATCTGCTGTCTCTATTATATTATGACAGACCAGCTAGATCTGCTGTCTCTATCATATTATGACAGACCAGCTTGATCTACTGTCTCTATTATATTCTGACAGACCAGCTATATCTACTGTCTCAATTATATTATGACAGAGCAGCTTGATCTGCTGTCTATATTATATTATGACAGACCAGCTAGATCTGCTGCCTCTATTATATTATGACAGAGCAGCTAGATCTGCTGTATCTATTATATTCTGACAGAGCAGCTCGATCTGCTGTCTCTATTATATTATGACAGATCAGCTAGATCTGCTGCCTCTATTATATTATGACAGAGCAGCTAGATCTGCTGTCTCTATTATATTATGACAGACCAGCTTGATCTGCTGTCTCTATTATATTATGACAGATCAGCAAGATCTACTGCCTCTATTATATTATGACAGAGCAGCTTGATCTGCTGTCTCTATTATATTATGACAGACCAGCTAGATCTGCTGCCTCTATTATATTATGACAGAGCAGCTAGATCTGCTGTCTCTATTGTATTATGACAGAGCAGCTGGATCTGCTGTTTCTATTATATTATGACAGACCAGCTAGATCTACTGTCTTATTATAATATGACAAACCAGCTAGATCTACTGTCTCTAGGTCTTGATTATATTATGACAGACCAGCTAGATCTACTGTCTCTATTATATTATGACAGACCAGCTAGATCTGCTGTCTCTATTATATTATGACAGACCAGCTAGATCTCCTGTCTCTACTATATTATGACAGACCAGCTAGATCTGCTGTCTCTATTATATTATGACAGACCAGCTAGATCTACTGTCTCTATTATAATATGACAAACCAGCTAGATCTACTGTCTCTATGTCTCTATTATATTATGACAGACCAGCTAGATCTACTGTCTCTATGTCTCTATTATATTATGACAGGCCAGCTACATCTACTGCCTCTATTATATTATGACAGACCAGCTAGATCTACTGTCTCTATTATATTATGACACAGACCAGCTACATCTACTGTCTCTATTATATTATGACAGACCAGCAAGATCTACTGTCTCTATGTCTCTATTATATTATGACAGACCAGCTACATCTACTGCCTCTATTATATTATGACAGACCAGCTAGATCTACTGTCTCTATTATATTATTACAGACCAGCTAGATCTACTGACTCTATATTATTACAGACCAGCTTCATCTACTGCCTCTATTATATTATGACAGACCAGCAAGATCTTCTGTCTCTATATATTATTACAGACCAGCGACATCTACTGCCTCTATTATATTATGACAGACCAGCTAGATCTTCTGTCTCTATTATATTATGACAGACCAGCAAGATCTAATGTCTCAATTATATTTATGACAGACTAATTACATCTATTGTCTCTATTATATTATGACAGAGCAGCTAGATCTGCTGTCTCTATTATATTATGACAGACCAGCTAGATCTGCTGTCTCTATTATATTCTGACAGACCAGCTCGATCGACTGTCTTATTATATTATGACAGACCAGCTAGATCTGCTGTCTCTATTATATTATGACAGAGCAGGTAGATCTGCTGTCCCTATTATATTATGACAGACCAGCTAGATCTGCTGTCTCTATTATATTATGACAGACCAGCTTGATCTACTGTCTCTATTATATTATGACAGACCAGCTAGATCTACTGTCTCTATTATATTATGACAGACCAGCTAGATCTACTGTCTCTATTATATTATGACAGAGCAGTAGATCTGCTGCCTCTATTATATTATTACAGACCAGCTAGAACTGCTGTCTCTATTATATTATGACAGACCAGCTTGATCTGCTGTCTCTATTATATTATGACAGACCAGCAAGATCTACTGTCTCTATTATATTATGACAGGCCAGCTACATCTACAGTCTCTACTATATTATGACAGACCAGCAAGATCTAATGTCTCAATTATATTTATGACAGACTAATTACATCTATTGTCTCTATTATATTATGACAGAGCAGCTAGATGTGGTGTCTCTATTAAATTATGACAGACCAGCTAAATCTGCTGTCTCTATTATATTATGACAGACCAGCTCGATCTACTGTCTCTATGATTTTATGACAGACCAGCTTGATCTGCTGTCTCTATTATATTATGACAGACCAGCTAGAACTATTTTCTCTATTATATTATGACAGAGCAGCTAGATCTGCTGTCTCTATCATATTATGACAGACCAGCTAGATCTAATGTCTCTATTATATTATGACAGACCAGCTAGATCTACTGTCTCTATTATATTATTACAGACCAGCTACATCTACTGCCTCTATTATGTTATGACAGACCAGCTAGATCTGCGGTCTCTATTATATTATGACAGAGCAGGTAGATCTGCTGCCCCTATTATATTATGACAGAGCAGCTAGATCTGCTGTCTCTATTATATTATGACAGACCAGCTTGATCTGCTGTCTCTATTATATTATGACAGACCAGCAAGATCTACTGTCTCTATCATATTATGACAGACCAGCTACATCTACAGTCTCTACTATATTATGACAGACCAGCAAGATCTAATGTCTCAATTATATTTATGACAGACTAATTACATCTATTGTCTCTATTATATTATGACAGAGCAGCTAGATGTGGTGTCTCTATTAAATTATGACAGACCAGCTAAATCTGCTGTCTCTATTATATTATGACAGACCAGCTCGATCTACTGTCTCTATTATATTATGACAGACCAGCTTGATCTACTGTCTCTATTATATTCTGGTAGACCAGCTCGATCTACTGTCTTATAATAATATGACAGACCAGCTAGATCTGCTGTCTCTATTATATTATGACAGAGCTGCCCCTATTATATTATAGATCTGCTGTCTCTATTATATTATGACAGACCAGCTAGATCTACTGTCTCTATTATTTTATGACAGACCAGCTTGATCTGTTGTCTCTATTATATTATGACAGACCAGCTAGAACTATTTTCTCTATTATATTATGACAGAGCAGCTAGATCTGCTGTCTCTATCATATTATGACAGACCAGCTAGATCTAATGTCTCTATTATATTATGACAGGCCAGCTACATCTACTGCCTCTATTATATTATGACAGACCAGCAAGATCTCCTGTCTCTACTATATTATGACAGACCAGCGAGAACTATTTTCTCTATTATATTATGACAGAGCAGCTAGATCTGCTGTCTCTATTATATTATGACAGACCAGCTTGATCTACTGTCTCTATTATATTCTGACAGACCAGCTAGATCTACTGTCTCTATGTCTCTATTATATTATGACAGAGCAGCTTGATCTGCTGTCTATATTATATTATGACAGAACAGCTAGATCTGCTGCATCTATTATATTCTGACAGAGCAGCTCGATCTGCTGTCTCTATTATATTATGACAGAGCAGCTAGATCTGCTGTCTCTATTATATTATGACAGACCAGCTGGATCTGCAGTTTCTATTATATTATGACAGACCAGCTCGATCTACTGTCTTCTTATAATATGACAGACCAGCTAGATCTGCTGTCTCTATTGTATTATGACAGAGCAGCTAGATCTTCTGTCTCTATTATATTATGACAGACCAGCTAGATCTGCTGTCTCTATTATATTATGACAGGCCAGCTTGATCTACTGTCTCTATTATATTATGACAGATCAGCAAGATCTACTGCCTCTATTATATTATGACAGAGCAGCTTGATCTGCTGTCTCTATTATATTATGACAGACCAGCTGGATCTGCTGTCTCTATTATATTATGACAGACCAGCTAGATCTGCTGTCTCTATTATATTATGACAGGCCAGCTTGATCTACTGTCTCTATTATATAATGACAGACCAGCTAGATCTACTGCCTCTATTATAATATGACAAACCAGCTAGATCTACTGTCTCTATGTCTCTAATATATTATGACAGACCAGCTAGTTCTACTGTCTCTATTATAATATGACAGACCAGCTAGATCTACTGTCTCTATTATATTATGACAAACCAGCTAGATCAACTGTCTCTATTATATTATGACAGGCCAGCTACATCTACTGCCTCTATTATATTATGACAGACCAGCAAGATCTCCTGTCTCTACTATATTATGACAGACCAGCTAGATCTGCTGTCTCTATTATATTATGACAGACCAGCTAGATCTACTGTCTTTATTGTATTATGACAGACTAATTACATCTATTGTCTCTATTATATTATGACAGACCAGCGAGAACTATTTTCTCTATTATATTATGACAGAGCAGCTAGATGTGCTGTCTCTATTAAATTATGACAGACCAGCTAGATCTGCTGTCTCTATTATATTATGTCATACCAGCTAGATCTGCTGTCTCTATTATAATATGACAAACCAGCTAGATCTACTGTCTCTATGTCTCTATTATATTATGACAGACCAGCTAGATCTACTGTCTCTATGTCTCTATTATATTATGACAGGCCAGCTACATCTACTGCCTCTATTATATTATGACAGACCAGCTAGATCTACTGTCTCTATTATATTATGACAGCCAGCTACATCTACTGCCTCTATTATATTATGACAGACCAGCTAGATCTACTGTCTCTATTATATTATGACAAACCAGCTAGATCTACTGTCTCTAGGTCTTATTATTATGACAGATCAGCTAGATCTACTGTCTCTATTATATTATGACAGGCCAGCTACATCTACTGCCTCTATTATATTATGACAGACAAGCTAGATCTCCTGTCTCTAATATATTATGACAGACCAGCTAGATCTCCTGTCTCTACTATATTATGACAGACCAGCTAGATCTGCTGTCTCTATTATATTATGACAGACCAGCTAGATCTACTGTCTCTATTATATTATGACAAACCAGCTAGATCTACTGTCTCTATGTCTCTATTATATTATGACAGACCAGCTAGATCTACTGTCTCTATGTCTCTATTATATTATGACAGACCAGCTAGATCTACTGTCTCTATTATATTATGACAGACCAGCTAGATCTATCTACTGTCTCTATTATATTATGACAGACCAGCTAGATCTACTGTCTCTATTATATTATGACAGACCAGCTAGATCTGCTGTCTCTATTATATTATGACAGACCAGCTAGATCTTCTGTCTCTATTATATTATGACAGACCAGCTAGATCTGCTGTCTCTATTATATTATGACAGGCCAGCTTGATCTACTGTCTCTATTATATTATGACAGATCAGCAAGATCTACTGCCTCTATTATATTATGACAGAGCAGCTTGATCTGCTGTCTCTATTATATTATGACAGACCAGCTAGATCTGCTGTCTCTATTATATTATGACAGACCAGCTAGATCTGCTGTCTCTATTATATTATGACAGACCAGCTAGATCTACTGTCTCTATTATATTATGACAGACCAGCTAGATCTACTGTCTCTATTATAATATGACAAACCAGCTAGATCTACTGTCTCTATGTCTCTATTATATTATGACAGACCAGCTAGATCTACTGTCTCTATTATATTATGACAGACCAGCTAGATCTACTGTCTCTATTATATTATGACAGACCAGCTAGATCTACTGTCTCTATTATATTATGACAGACCAGCTAGATCTACTGTCTCTATTATATTAGGACAGACCAGCTAGATCTACTGTCTCTATGTCTTATATATTATGACAGATCAGCTAGATCTACTGTCTCTATTATATTATGACAGGCCAGCTACATCTACTGCCTCTATTATATTATGACAGACCAGCTAGATCTCCTGTCTCTAATATATTATGACAGACCAGCTGGATCTGCTGTCTCTATTATATTATGACAGACCAGCTAGAACTATTTTCTCTATTATATTATGACAGAGCAGCTAGATCTACTGTCTCTATTATATATGACAGACCAGCTAGATCTACTGTCTCTATTATAATATGACAGACCAGCTAGATCTACTGTCTCTATGTCTCTATTATATTATGACAGACCAGCTAGATCTACTGTCTCTATTATATTATGACAGACCAGCTTGATCTACTGTCTCTATTATATTATGACAGACCAGCTAGATCTACTGTCTCTATTATATTATGACAGACCAGCTAGATCTACTGTCTCTGTCTATTATATTATGACAGACCAGCTAGATCTACTGTCTCTATTATATTATGACAGACCAGCTAGATCTACTGTCTCTATTATATTATGACAGACCAGCTAGATCTGCTGTCTCTATTATATTATGACAGACCAGCTAGATCTACTGTCTCTATTATATTATGACAGACCAGCTTGATCTACTGTCTCTATTATATTATGAGACCAGCTAGATCTACTGTCTCTATTATATTATGACAGACCAGCTAGATCTACTGTCTCTATTATATTATGACAGACCAGCTAGATCTACTGTCTCTATTATATTATGACAGACCAGCTAGATCTACTGTCTCTATTATATTATGACAGACCAGCTAGATCTACTGTCTCTATTATATTATGACAGACCAGCTAGATCTAATGTCTCAATTATATTTATGACAGACTAATTACATCTATTGTCTCTATTATATTATGACAGACCAGCTAGATCTGCTGTCTCTATTATATTATGACAGACCAGCTGGATCTTCTGTCTCTATTATATTATGACAGACCAGCTAGATCGACTGTCTCTATTATATTATGACAGACCAGCTAGATCTGCTGTCTCTATTATATTATGACAGACCAGCTAGATCTACTGTCTTATTATAATATGACAGACCAGCTAGATCTGCTGTCTCTATTATATTATGACAGACCAGCTTGATCTGCTGTCTCTATTATATTATGACAGACCAGCTGGATCTGCTGTTTCTATTATATTATGACAGACCAGCTAGATCTACTGTCTCTATTATAATATGACATACCAGCTGGATCTTCTGTCTCTATTATATTATGACGAGCAGCTAGATCTGCTGTCTCTATTACATTATGACAGAGCAGCTAGATCTGCTGTCTCTATTATATTATGACAGACCAGCTAGATCTACTGTCTCTATTATATTATGACAGACCAGCTTGATCTACTGTCTCTATTATATTCTGACAGACCAGCTAGATCTGCTGTCTCTATTATATTATGACAGACCAGCTTGATCTGCTGTCTCTATTATATTATGACAGACCAGCTAGATCTGCTGTCTCTATTATATTATGACAGAGCAGCTAGATCTGCTGTCTCTATTATATTATGACAGACCAGCTAGATCTGCTGTCTCTATTATATTATGACAGACCAGCTAGATCTGCTGTCTCTATTATATTATGACAGAGCAGCTAGATCTGCTGTCTCTATTATATTATGACAGACCAGCTAGATCTGCTGTCTCTATTATATTATGACAGACCAGCTAGATCTACTGTCTCTATTATATTATGACAGAGCAGCTTGATCTGCTGTCTCTATTATATTATGACAGACCAGCTAGATCTGCTGTCTCTATTATATTATGACAGAGCAGCTAGATCTGCTGTCTCTATTATATTATGACAGAGCAGCTAGATCTGCTGTCTCTATTATATTATGACAGACCAGCTAGATCTACTGTCTCTATTATATTATGACAGACCAGCTCGATCTGCTGTCTCTATTATATTATGACAGACCAGCTAGATCTGCTGTCTCTATTATATTATGACAGACCAGCTAGATCTGCTGTCTCTATTATATTATGACAGACCAGCTAGATCTACTGTCTCTATTATATTATTACAGACCAGCTAGAACTGCTGTCTCTATTATATTATGACAGACCAGCTTGATCTGCTGTCTCTATTATATTATGACAGACCAGCTGGATCTGCTGTCTCTATTATATTATGACAGACCAGCTAGATCTACTGTCTTATTATAATATGACAAACCAGCTAGATCTACTGTCTCTAGGTCTTGATTATATTATGACAGACCAGCTAGATCTACTGTCTCTATTATATTATGACAGACCAGCTAGATCTGCTGTCTCTATTATATTATGACAGACCAGCTAGATCTACTGTCTCTATTATAATATGACAAACCAGCTAGATCTACTGTCTCTATGTCTCTATTATATTATGACAGACCAGCTAGATCTACTGTCTCTATGTCTCTATTATATTATGACAGGCCAGCTACATCTACTGCCTCTATTATATTATGACAGACCAGCTAGATCTACTGTCTCTATTATATTATTACAGACCAGCTACATCTACTGCCTCTATTATATTATGACAGACCAGCAAGATCTACTGTCTCTATGTCTCTATTATATTATGACAGGCCAGCTACATCTACTGCCTCTATTATATTATGACAGACCAGCTAGATCTACTGTCTCTATTATATTATTACAGACCAGCTAGATCTACTGACTCTATTATATTATTACAGACCAGCTTCATCTACTGCCTCTATTATATTATGACAGACCAGCAAGATCTTCTGTCTCTATAATATTATTACAGACCAGCGACATCTACTGCCTCTAATATATTATGACAGACCAGCTAGATCTCCTGTCTCTACTATATTATGACAGACCAGCAAGATCTAATGTCTCAATTATATTTATGACAGACTAATTACATCTATTGTCTCTATTATATTATGACAGAGCAGCTAGATGTGCTGTCTCTATTAAATTATGACAGACCAGCTAAATCTGCTGTCTCTATTATATTCTGGCAGACCAGCTCGATCGACTGTCTTATTATAATATGACAGACCAGCTAGATCTGCGGTCTCTATTATATTATGACAGAGCAGGTAGATCTGCTGCCCCTATTATATTATGACAGAGCAGCGAGATCTGCTGTCTCTATTATATTATGACAGACCAGCTTGATCTACTGTCTCTATTATATTCTGGCAGACCAGCTCGATCGACTGTCTTATTATAATATGACAGACCAGCTAGATCTGCTGTCTCTATTATATTATGACAGAGCAGGTAGATCTGCTGCCCCTATTATATTATGACAGAGCAGCTAGATCTGCTGTCTCTATTATATTATGACAGACCAGCTAGATCTGCTGTCTCTATTATATTATGACAGACCAGCAAGATCTACTGTCTCTATCATATTATGACAGGCCAGCTACATCTACAGCCTCTACTATATTATGACAGACCAGCAAGATCTAATGTCTCAATTATATTTATGACAGACTAATTACATCTATTGTCTCTATTATATTATGACAGAGCAGCTAGATCTGGTGTCTCTATTAAATTATGACAGACCAGCTAAATCTGCTGTCTCTATTATATTATGACAGACCAGCTCGATCTACTGTCTCTATGATTTTATGACAGACCAGCTTGATCTGCTGTCTCTATTATATTATGACAGACCAGCTAGATCTATTTTCTCTATTATATTATGACAGAGCAGCTAGATCTGCTGTCTCTATTATATTATGACAGACCAGCTAGATCTAATGTCTCTATTATATTATGACAGACCAGCTAGATCTACTGTCTCTATTATATTATGACAGACCAGCTAGATCTACTGTCTCTATTATATTATGACAGACCAGGTAGATCTGCTGTCTCTATTATATTATGACAGACCAGCTAGATCTACTGTCTCTATTATATTATGACAGACCAGCTGATCTGCTGTCTCTATTATATTATGACAGACCAGCAAGATCTACTGTCTCTATTATATTATGACAGACCAGCTAGATCTACTGTCTCTATTATTATGACAGACCAGCAAGATCTACTGTCTCTATTATATTATGACAGACCAGCTAGATCTACTGTCTCTATTATATTTATGACAGACTAATATGACAGACCAGCTAGATCTGTCTCTATTATATTATGACAGACCAGCTAGATCTACTGTCTCTATTATATTATGACAGACCAGCTAAATCTGCTGTCTCTATTATATTATGACAGACCAGCTCGATCTACTGTCTCTATTATATTATGACAGACCAGCTGATCTACTGTCTCTATTATATTATGACAGACCAGCTAGATCGACTGTCTTATTATATTATGACAGACAGCTAGAGCTAGATCTGATCTGCTGTCTCTATTATATTATGACAGACCAGCTAGATCTGCTGTCTCTATTATATTATGACAGACCAGCTAGATCTGCTGTCTCTATTATATTATGACAGACCAGCTTGATCTACTGTCTCTATTATATTCTGACAGACCAGCTCGATCTACTGTCTTATTATAATATGACAGACCAGCTAGATCTGCTGTCTCTATTATATTATGACAGAGCTAGATCTGCTGTCTCTATTATATTATGACAGAGCAGCTAGATCTGCTGTCTCTATTATATTATGACAGACCAGCTTGATCTGCTGTCTCTATTATATTATGACAGACCAGCTAGATCTACTGTCTCTATTATATTATGACAGGCCAGCTAGATCTACTGTCTCTACTATATTATGACAGACCAGCAAGATCTAATGTCTCAATTATATTTATGACAGACTAATTACATCTATTGTCTCTATTATATTATGACAGACCAGCTAGATCTGGTGTCTCTATTATATTATGACAGACCTAATTACATCTATTGTCTCTATTATATTATGACAGACCAGCTAGATCTACTGTCTCTATTATATTATGACAGACCAGCTAAGATCTATTGTCTCTATTATATTATGACAGACCAGCAAGATCTAATGTCTCAATTATATTTATGACAGACCAGCTACATCTATTGTCTCTATTATATTATGACAGACCAGCTAGATCTACTGTCTCTATTATATTATGACAGACCAGCTAGATCTGCTGTCTCTATTATATTATGACAGACCAGCTAGATCTACTGTCTCTATTATATTATGACAGACCAGCTAGATCTGCTGTCTCTATTATATTATGACAGACCAGCTAGATCTATTTTCTCTATTATATTATGACAGACCAGCTAGATCTTCTGTCTCTATTATATTATGACAGACCAGCTAGATCTGCTGTTTCTATTATATTATGACAGACCAGCTAGATCTACTGTCTCTATTATATTATGACAGACCAGCTAGATCTACTGTCTCTATTATATTATGACAGAGCAGCTAGATCTGCTGTCTCTATTATATTTATGACAGACTGATTACATCTATTGTCTCTATTATAATATGACAGACCAGCTAGAACTATTTTCTCTATTATATTATGACAGAGCAGCTAAATCTGCTGTCTCTATTATATTATGACAGACCAGCAAGATCTACTGTCTCTATTATATTATGACAGACCAGCTAGATCTACTGTCTCTATTATATTATGACAGACCAGCTAGATCTACTGTCTCTATTATATTATGACAGACCAGCTTGATCTGCTGTCTCTATTATATTATGACAGACCAGCTAGATCTAATGTCTCTATTATATTATGACAGACCAGCTAGATCTACTGTCTCTATTATATTATGACAGACCAGCTAGATCTACTGTCTCTATTATATTATGACAGACCAGCTAGATCTACTGTCTCTATTATATTATGACAGACCAGCTAGATCTGCTGTCTCTATTATATTATGACAGACCAGCTAGATCTGCTGTCTCTATTATATTATGACAGACCAGCTAGATCTACTGTCTCTATTATATTATGACAGACCAGCTAGATGTGGTGTCTCTATTAAATTATGACAGACCAGCTAAATCTGCTGTCTCTATTATATTATGACAGACCAGCTCGATCTACTGTCTCTATTATATTATGACAGACCAGCTTGATCTACTGTCTCTATTATATTCTGGTAGACCAGCTCGATCTACTGTCTTATAATAATATGACAGACCAGCTAGATCTGCTGTCTCTATTATATTATGACAGAGCAAGTAGATCTGCTGCCCCTATTATATTATGACAGAGCAGCTAGATCTGCTGTCTCTATGATTTTATGACAGACCAGCTTGATCTGTTGTCTCTATTATATTATGACAGACCAGCTAGAACTATTTTCTCTATTATATTATGACAGAGCAGCTAGATCTGCTGTCTCTATCATATTATGACAGACCAGCTAGATCTAATGTCTCTATTATATTATGACAGGCCAGCTACATCTACTGCCTCTATTATATTATGACAGACCAGCAAGATCTCCTGTCTCTACTATATTATGACAGACCAGCGAGAACTATTTTCTCTATTATATTATGACAGACCAGCTAGATCTGCTGTCTCTATTATATTATGACAGACCAGCTTGATCTACTGTCTCTATTATATTCTGACAGACCAGCTAGATCTACTGTCTCTATGTCTCTATTATATTATGACAGAGCAGCTTGATCTGCTGTCTCTATTATATTATGACAGAACAGCTAGATCTGCTGTCTCTATTATATTCTGACAGACCAGCTCGATCTGCTGTCTCTATTATATTATGACAGACCAGCTAGATCTGCTGTCTCTATTATATTATGACAGACCAGCTGGATCTGCTGTCTCTATTATATTATGACAGACCAGCTCGATCTACTGTCTCTATTATAATATGACAGACCAGCCAGATCTGCTGTCTCTATTATATTATGACAGACCAGCTAGATCTCTGTCTCTATTATATTATGACAGACCAGCTAGATCTGCTGTCTCTATTATATTATGACAGGCCAGCTTGATCTACTGTCTCTATTATATTATGACAGACCAGCTAGATCTACTGTCTCTATTATATTATGACAGACCAGCGAGAACTATTTTCTATTATATTATGACAGAGCAGCTAGATGTGCTGTCTCTATTAAATTATGACAGACCAGCTAAATCTGCTGTCTCTATTATATTATGACAGACCAGCTCGATCTACTGTTTCTATTATATTCTGGCAGACCAGCTCGATCGACTGTCTTATTATAATATGACAGAGCAGCTAGATCTGCTGTCTCTATTATATTATTACAGACCAGCCAGATCTACTGTCTCTATTATATTATGACAGACCAGCTCGATCTACTGTCTCTATTATATTATGACAGAGCAGGTAGATCTGCTGCCCCTATTATATTATGACAGAGCAGCTAGATCTGCTGTCTCTATTATATTATGACAGACCAGCTTGATCTGCTGTCTCTATTATATTATGACAGACCAGCAAGATCTACTGTCTCTATCATATTATGACAGACCAGCTACATCTACAGCCTCTACTATATTATGACAGACCAGCAAGATCTAATGTCTCAATTATATTTATGACAGACCATTACATCTATTGTCTCTATTATATTATGACAGACCAGCTAGATCTGCTGTCTCTATTATATTATGACAGACCAGCTAAATCTGCTGTCTCTATTATATTATGACAGACCAGCTCGATCTACTGTCTCTATTATATTATGACAGACCAGCTTGATCTACTGTCTCTATTATATTATGACAGACCAGCTAGATCTACTGTCTCTATTATATTATGACAGACCAGCTAGATCTGCTGTCTCTATTATATTATGACAGACCAGCTAGATCTGCTGTCTCTATTATATTATGACAGACCAGCTAGATCTGCTGTCTCTATATTTTATGACAGACCAGCTTGATCTGTTGTCTCTATTATATTATGACAGACCAGCTAGATCTATTTTCTCTATTATATTATGACAGACCAGCTAGATCTACTGTCTCTATTATATTATGACAGACCAGCTAGATCTTTTGTCTATTATATTATGACAGACCAGCTAGATCTGCTGTCTCTATTATATTATGACAGACCAGCTAGATCTACTGTCTCTATTATATTATGACAGACCAGCTAGATCTACTGTCTCTATTATATTATGACAGACCAGCTAGATCTGCTGTCTCTATTATATTATGACAGACCAGCTAGATCTGCTGCATCTATTATATTCTGACAGAGCAGCTCGATCTGCTGTCTCTATTATATTATGACAGACCAGCTAGATCTGCTGTCTCTATTATATTATGACAGACCAGCTGGATCTACTGTTTCTATTATATTATGACAGACCAGCTAGATCTACTGTCTCTATTATAATATGACAGACCAGCTAGATCTACTGTCTCTATTATATTATGACAGACCAGCTAGATCTACTGTCTCTATTATATTATGACAGACCAGCTAGATCTACTGTCTCTATTATATTATGACAGACCAGCTAGATCTACTGTCTCTATTATATTATGACAGACCAGCAAGATCTACTGTCTCTATTATATTATGACAGACCAGCCAGATCTGCTGTCTCTATTATATTATGACAGACCAGCTAGATCTGCTGTCTCTATTATATTATGACAGACCAGCTGGATCTACTGTCTCTATTATATTATGACAGACCAGCTAGATCTACTGTCTTATTATAATATGACAGACCAGCTAGATCTGCTGTCTCTATTATATTATGACAGACCAGCTAGATCTGCTGTCTCTATTATTATATTATGACAGACCAGCTAGATCTACTGTCTCTATTATATTATGACAGACCAGCTAGATCTACTGTCTCTATTATATATGACAAACCAGCTAGATCTACTGTCTCTATGTCTCTAATATATTATGACAGGCCAGATAGTTCTACTGTCTCTATTATAATATGACAGACCAGCTAGATCTACTGTCTCTATTATAATATGACAAACCAGCTAGATTTACTGTCTCTATTATATTATGACAGGCCAGCTACATCTACTGCCTCTATTATATTATGACAGACGAGCAAGATCTCCTGTCTCTACTATATTATGACAGACCAGCTAGATCTGCTGTCTCTATTATATTATGACAGACCAGCTAGATCTAATGTCTCAATTATATTTATGACAGACTAATTACATCTATTGTCTCTATTATATTATGACAGACCAGCGAGAACTATTTTCTCTATTATATTATGACAGACCAGCTAGATCTGATGTCTCTATTATATTATGACAGAGCAGCGAGATCTGCTGTCTCTATTATATTATTACAGACCAGCCAGATCTACTGTCTCTATTATATTATGACAGACCAGCTCGATCTACTGTCTCTATTATATTATGACAGACCAGCTTGATCTACTGTCTCTATTATATTCTGGCAGACCAGCTCGATCGACTGTCTTATTATAATATGACAGACCAGCTAGATCTATGTCTCAATTATATTTATGACAGACTAATTACATCTATTGTCTCTATTATATTATGACAGACCAGCGAGAACTATTTTCTCTATTATATTATGACAGACCAGCTAGATCTGCTGTCTCTATTATATTATTACAGACCAGCTCGATCTACTGTCTCTATTATATTATGACAGACCAGCTCGATCTACTGTCTCTATTATATTATGACAGACCAGCTTGATCTGCTGTCTCTATTATATTATGACAGAGCAGCTAGATCTGCTGTCTCTATTATATTATTACAGACCAGCCAGATCTACTGTCTCTATTATATTATGACAGACCAGCTAGATCTATTGCCTCTATTATATTATGACAGACCAGCTAGATCTACTGTCTCTATTATATTATGACAGGCCAGCTACATCTACTGTCTCTATTATATTATGACAGACCAGCTTGATCTACTGTCTCTATTATAATATGACAGACCAGCTAGTCTCTATGTCTCTATTATATTATGACAGACCAGCTAGATCTCCTGTCTCTATTATATTATGACAGACCAGCTAGATCTATTGTCTCTATTATATTATGACAGACCAGCTAGAACTATTTTCTCTATTATATTATGACAGAGCAGCTCGATCTGCTGTCTCTTTTCTAATTTGACAGACCAGCTAGATCTACTGTCTCTATTATAATATGACAGACCAGCCAGATCTACTGTCTCTATTATATTATGACAGACCAGCCAGATCTGCTGTCTCTATTATATTATGACAGACCAGCTAGATCTACTGTCTCTATTATATTATGACAGACCAGCTTGATCTACTGTCTCTATTATAACATGACAAACCAGCTAGATCTACTGTCTCTTTGTCTCTATTTTATTTTGACAGACCAGCTAGATCTACTGTCTCTACGTCTCTATTATATTATGACAGACCAGCTTGATCTACTGTTTCTATTATAATATGACAAACCAGCTAGATCTACTGTCTCTATGTCTCTATTATATTATGACAGACCAGCTAGATATCCTGTCTCTACTATATTATGACATACCAGCTATAACTATTTTCTCTATTATATTATGACAGAGCAGCTCGATCTGCTGTCTCTATTATATTATGACAGACCAGCTAGATCTGCTGTCTCTATTATATTATGACAGAGCAGCTAGATCTGCTGTCTCTATTATATTATGACAGACCAGCTAGATCTACTGTCTCTATTATATTATGACAGGCCAGCTTGGTCTACTGTCTCTATTATAACATGACAAACCAGCTAGATCTACTGTCTCTATTTTATTATGACAGACCAGCTAGATCTACTGTCTCTATGTCTCTATTATATTATGACAGACCAGCTAGATCTCCTGTCTCTACTATATTATGACAGACCAGCTAGATCTGCTGTCTCTATTATA
Organism: Oncorhynchus keta; assembly: GCF_023373465.1. Lineage (NCBI taxonomy): Eukaryota > Metazoa > Chordata > Actinopteri > Salmoniformes > Salmonidae > Oncorhynchus > Oncorhynchus keta. The sequence continues at coordinate 2,198,702 of NC_068450.1, read as the reverse complement.
TTATGACAGACCAGCAAGATCTAGTGTCTCAATTATATTTATGACAGACGAATTACATCTATTGTCTGTATTATATTATGACAGATCAGCTAGATCTAATGTCTCAATTATATTTATGACAGACTAATTACATCTATTGTCTCTATTATATTATGATAGACCAGCTAGAACTATTTTCTCTATTATATTATGACAGAGGAGCTCAATCTGCTGTCTCTATTATATTATGACAGACCAGCTAGATCTACTGTCTTATTACAATATGACAGACCAGCAAGATCTTCTGTCTCTATTATATTATGACAGACCAGCTAGATCTGCTGTTTCTATCATGTTATGACAGACCAGCTTGATCTACTGTCTCTATTATATTCTGACAGACCATCTAGATCTAGTGTCTCTATTATATTATGACATAGCAGCTAGATCTGCTGTCTCTATTATATTATGACAGACCAGCTGGATCTGCTATTTCTATTATATTATGACAGACCAGCTTGATCTACTGTCTCATTACAATATGACAGACCAGCTAGATCTTCTGTCTCTGTTATATTATGACAGACCAGCTAGATCTACTGTCTTAGTACAATATGACAGACCAGCTAGATCTTCTGTCTCTATTATATTATGACAGACCAGCTTGATCTACTGTCTCTATTATATTCTGGCAGACCAGCTCGATCGACTGTCTTATTATAATATGACAGACCAGCTAGATCTGATGTCTCTATTATATTATGACAGACCAGCTAGATCTGCTGTCTCTATTATATTATGACAGACCAGCCAGATCTACTGTCTCTATTATATTATGACAGACCAGCTAGATCTAATGTCTCAATTATATTTATGACAGACTAATTACATCTATTGTCTCTATTATATTATGACAGACCAGCTAGAACTATTTTCTCTATTATATTATGACAGAGCAGCTAAATCTGCTGTCTCTATTATATTATGACAGACCAGCTAGATCTACTGTCTCTATTATATTATGACAGACCAGCTAGATCTTCTGTCTCTATTATATTATGACAGACCAGCTAGATCTACTGTCTCTATTATATTATGACAGACCAGCTAGATCTACTGTCTCTATTATATTATGACAGACCAGCTTGATCTACTGTCTCTATTATAATATGACAGAGCAGGAAGATCTACTGTCTCTATTATAATATTACAGACCAGCTGGATCTGCTGTCTCTATTATTTTATTACAGACCAGCTAGATCTACTGGCTCTATTATATTATGACAGAACAGCTAGATCTGCTCTCTCTATTATATTATGACAGACCAGCTAGATCTACTGTCTCTATTATATTATGACAGACCAGCTAGATCTACTGTCTCTATTATATTATGACAGACCAGCTAGATCTACTGTCTCTATTATATTATGACAGACCAGCTAGATCTACTGTCTCTATTATATTATGACAGACCAGCTAGATCTACTGTCTCTATTATATTATGACAGACCAGCTAGATCAGACCTGTCTCTATTATATTATGACAGACCAGCTAGATCTGCTGTCTCTATTATATTATTACAGACCAGCCAGATCTACTGTCTCTATTATATTATGACAGACCAGCTAGATCTATTGCCTCTATTATATTATGACAGACCAGCTAGATCTACTGTCTCTATTATATTATGACAGGCCAGCTACATCTACTGCCTCTATTATATTATGACAGACCAGCTTGATCTACTGTTTCTATTATAATATGACAAACCAGCTAGATCTACTGTCTCTATGTCTCTATTATATTATGACAGACCAGCTAGCTCTCCTGTCTCTACTATATTATGACATACCAGCTAGAACTATTTTCTCTATTATATTATGACAGAGCAGCTCGATCTGCTGTCTCTATTATATTATGACAGACCAGCTAGATCTACTGTCTCTATTATATTATGACAGAGCAGCTAGATCTGCTGTCTCTATTATATTATGACAGACCAGCTAGATCTACTGTCTCTATTATATTATGACAGACCAGCTTGGTCTACTGTCTCTATTATAACATGACAAACCAGCTAGATCTACTGTCTCTATGTCTCTATTTTATTATGACAAACCAGCTAGATCTACTGTCTCTATGTCTCTATTATATTATGACAGACCAGCAAGAGCTAGTGTCTCAATTATATTTATGACAGACGAATTACATCTATTGTCTGTATTATATTATGACAGATCAGCTAGATCTAATGTCTCAATTATATTTATGACAGACTAATTACATCTATTGTCTCTATTATATTATGATAGACCAGCTAGAAATATTTTCTCTATTATATTATGACAGAGGAGCTCAATCTGCTGTCTCTATTATATTATGACAGACCAGCTAGATCTACTGTCTTATTACAATATGACAGACCAGCAAGATCTTCTGTCTCTATTATATTATGACAGACCAGCTAGATCTGCTGTTTCTATCATGTTATGACAGACCAGCTTGATCTACTGTCTCTATTATATTCTGACAGACCATCTAGATCTACTGTCTCTATTATATTATGACAGACCAGCTAGATCTACTGTCTCTATTGTATTATGACAGACCAGCAAGATGTACTCTCTCTATTATATTATGACAGACCAGCTAGATCTACTGTGTCTATTATATTATGACAGACCAGCTAGATCTACTATCTCTATTATATTTTGACAGACCAGGTAGATCGACTGTCTCTATTATATTATGACAGACCAGCTAGATCTACTGTCTCTATTATCTTTTGACAGACCAGGTAGATCTACTGTCCCTATTATACTATGACAGACCAGCTAGATCTACTGTCTCTATTATATTATGACAGACTAGCTAGATCTACTGTCTCTATTATATTATGACAGACCAGCTAGATCTACTGTCTCTATTATAAAATGACAGACCAGGTAGATATACTGTCTCTATTATATTATGACAGACCAGCTAGATCTACTGTCTCTATTATATTTTGACAGACCAGGTAGATCTACTGTCTCTATTATATTATGACAGAACAGCTAGATCTACTGTCTCTATTGTATTATGACAGACCAGCTAGATCTACTGTCTCTATTATATTATGACAGACCAGCTAGATCTACTGTGTCTATTGTATTATGACAGACCAGCTAGATCTACTGTCGATTATATTATGACAGACCAGCTGGATCTATTGTCTCTATTATAATATGACAGACCAGCTAGATCTACTGTCTCTATTATATTATGACAGACCAGCTAGATCTTCTGTCTATTATATTTTGACAGACCAGGTAGATCTACTGTCTCTATTATATTATGACAGACCAGCTAGATCTACTGTCTCTATTATATTTTGACAGACCAGGTAGATCTACTGTCCCTATTATACTATGACAGACCAGCTAGATCTACTGTCTCTATTATATTATGACAGACCAGCTAGATCTACTGTCTCTATTATATTATGACAGACCAGCTAGATCTACTGTCTCTATTATAAAATGACAGACCAGGTAGATATACTGTCTCTATTATATTATGACAGACCAGCTAGATCTACTGTCTCTATTATATTTTGACAGACCAGGTAGATCTACTGTCTCTATTATATTATGACAGACCAGCTAGATCTACTGTCTCTATTGTATTATGACAAACCAGCTAGATCTACTGTCTCTATTATATTATGACAGACCAGCTAGATCTACTGTGTCTATTGTATTATGACAGACCAGCTAGATCTACTGTCTATTATATTATGACAGACCAGCTAGATCTATTGTCTCTATTATAATATGACAGACCAGCTAGATCTACTGTCTCTATTATATTATGACAGACCAGCTAGATCTACTGTCTATATTATATTATAACAGACCAGCTAGATCTAATGTGTCTATTATATTATGACAGACCAGCTAGATCTTCTGTCTATTATATTATGACAGACCAGCTAGATCTACTGTCTCTATTATATTATGACAGACCAGCTAGATCTATTGTCTCTATTATAATATGACATTATGACAGACCAGCTAGATCTACTGTCTCTATTGTATTATGACAGACCAGCTAGATCTACTATCTTTATTATATTTTGACAGACCAGGTAGATCTACTGTCTCTATTATATTATGACAGACCAGCTAGATCTACTGTCTCTATTATATTTTGACAGACCAGGTAGATCTACTGCCCCTATTATACTATGACAGACCAGCTCGATCTACTGTCTCTATTATATTATGACAGACCAGCTAGATCTACTGTCTCTATTATATTATGACAGACCAGCTAGATCTACTGTCTCTATTATAAAATGACAGACCAGCTAGATCTACTGTCTCTATTGTATTATGACAGACCAGCTAGATCTACTGTCTCTATTATATTATGACAGACCAGCTAGATCTACTGTCTATTATATTATGACAGACCAGCTAGATCTATTGTCTCTATTATAATATGACAGACCAGCTAGATCTACTGTCTCTATTATATTATGACAGACCAGCTAGATCTACTGTCTATATTATATTATAACAGACCAGCTAGATCTACTGTCTATATTATATTATGACAGACTAGCTAGATCTACTGTCTCTATTGTATTATGACAGACCAGCTAGATCTACTATCTCTATTATATTATGACAGACCAGCTAGATCTAGTGTCTCTATTATATTATGACAGGCCAAATAAATATACTGTCTCTATTATATTTTGACAGACCAGCTAGATCTACTGTCTCTATTGTATTATGACAGACCAGCTAGATCTACTATCTCTATTATATTTTGACAGACCAGGTAGATCTACTGTCTCTATTATATTTTGACAGACCAGGTAGATCTACTGCCCCTATTATACTATGACAGACCAGCTCGATCTACTGTCTCTATTATATTATGACAGACCAGCTAGATCTACTGTCTCTATTATATTATGACAGACCAGCTAGATCTACTGTCTCTATTATAAAATGACAGACCAGCTAGATCTACTGTCTCTATTGTATTATGACAGACCAGCTAGATCTACTGTCTCTATTATATTATGACAGACCAGCTAGATCTACTGTCTATTATATTATGACAGACCAGCTAGATCTATTGTCTCTATTATAATATGACAGACCAGCTAGATCTACTGTCTCTATTATATTATGACAGACCAGCTAGATCTACTGTCTATATTATATTATAACAGACCAGCTAGATCTACTGTCTATATTATATTATGACAGACTAGCTAGATCTACTGTCTCTATTGTATTATGACAGACCAGCTAGATCTACTATCTCTATTATATTATGACAGACCAGCTAGATCTAGTGTCTCTATTATATTATGACAGGCCAAATAAATATACTGTCTCTATTATATTTTGACAGACCAGGTAGATCTACTGTCTCTATTATATAATGACAGACCAGCTAGATCTACTGTCTCTATTATATTTTGACAGACCAGGTAGATCTACTGTCTCTATTATATTATGACAGACCAGCTAGATCTACTGTCTCTATTGTATTATGACAGACCAGGTCGATATACTGTCTCTATTATATTATGACAGACCAGGTAGATATACCGTCTCTATTATATTATGACAGACCAGGTCGATATACTGTCTCTATTACATTATGACAGACCAGGTAGATATACTGTCTCTATTATATTATGACAGACCAGCTAGATCTACTGTGTCTATTATATTATGACAGACCAGCTAGATATACTGTCTATTATATTATGACAGACCAGCTAGATCTACTGTCTATTTTATTATGACAGACCAGCTAGATCTACTGTCTCTATTGTATTATGACAGACCAGCTAGATCTACTGTCTCTATTATATTATGAGAGACCAGGTAGATATACCGACTCCATTATAAAATGACAGACCAGCTAGATCTATTCTCGCTATTGTATTATGACAGACCAGCTAGATCAATTGTCTCTATTATATTATGACAGACCAGCTAGATCTACTGTCTCTATTGTATTATGACAGACCAGGTCGATATACTGTCTCTATTATATTATGACAGACCAGGTAGATATACTGTCTCTATTATATTATGACAGACCAGCTAGATCTACTGTGTCTATTATATTATGACAGACCAGCTAGATCTACTGTCTATTATATTATGACAGACCAGCTAGATCTACTGTCTATTTTATTATGACAGACCAGCTAGATCTACTGTCTCTATTGTATTATGACAGACCAGCTAGATCTACTGTCTCTATTATATTATGAGAGACCAGGTAGATATACCGACTCCATTATAAAATGACAGACCAGCTAGATCTATTCTCGCTATTGTATTATGACAGACCAGCTAGATCAATTGTCTCTATTATACTATGACAGACCAGCTAGATCTACTGTCTCTATTATATTATGAGAGACCAGGTAGATATACCGACTCCATTATAAAATGACAGACCAGCTAGATCTATTCTCGCTATTGTATTATGACAGACCAGCTAGATCTTCTGTCTATTATATTTTGACAGACCAGGTAGATCTACTGTCTCTATTATATTATGACAGACCAGCTAGATCTACTGTCTCTATTATATTTTGACAGACCAGGTAGATCTACTGTCCCTATTATACTATGACAGACCAGCTAGATCTACTGTCTCTATTATATTATGACAGACCAGCTAGATCTACTGTCTCTATTATATTATGACAGACCAGCTAGATCTACTGTCTCTATTATAAAATGACAGACCAGGTAGATATACTGTCTCTATTATATTATGACAGACCAGCTAGATCTACTGTCTCTATTATATTTTGACAGACCAGGTAGATCTACTGTCTCTATTATATTATGACAGACCAGCTAGATCTACTGTCTCTATTGTATTATGACAAACCAGCTAGATCTACTGTCTCTATTATATTATGACAGACCAGCTAGATCTACTGTGTCTATTGTATTATGACAGACCAGCTAGATCTACTGTCTATTATATTATGACAGACCAGCTAGATCTATTGTCTCTATTATAATATGACAGACCAGCTAGATCTACTGTCTCTATTATATTATGACAGACCAGCTAGATCTACTGTCTATATTATATTATAACAGACCAGCTAGATCTAATGTGTCTATTATATTATGACAGACCAGCTAGATCTTCTGTCTATTATATTATGACAGACCAGCTAGATCTACTGTCTCTATTATATTATGACAGACCAGCTAGATCTATTGTCTCTATTATAATATGACATTATGACAGACCAGCTAGATCTACTGTCTCTATTGTATTATGACAGACCAGCTAGATCTACTATCTTTATTATATTTTGACAGACCAGGTAGATCTACTGTCTCTATTATATTATGACAGACCAGCTAGATCTACTGTCTCTATTATATTTTGACAGACCAGGTAGATCTACTGCCCCTATTATACTATGACAGACCAGCTCGATCTACTGTCTCTATTATATTATGACAGACCAGCTAGATCTACTGTCTCTATTATATTATGACAGACCAGCTAGATCTACTGTCTCTATTATAAAATGACAGACCAGCTAGATCTACTGTCTCTATTGTATTATGACAGACCAGCTAGATCTACTGTCTCTATTATATTATGACAGACCAGCTAGATCTACTGTCTATTATATTATGACAGACCAGCTAGATCTATTGTCTCTATTATAATATGACAGACCAGCTAGATCTACTGTCTCTATTATATTATGACAGACCAGCTAGATCTACTGTCTATATTATATTATAACAGACCAGCTAGATCTACTGTCTATATTATATTATGACAGACTAGCTAGATCTACTGTCTCTATTGTATTATGACAGACCAGCTAGATCTACTATCTCTATTATATTATGACAGACCAGCTAGATCTAGTGTCTCTATTATATTATGACAGGCCAAATAAATATACTGTCTCTATTATATTTTGACAGACCAGCTAGATCTACTGTCTCTATTGTATTATGACAGACCAGCTAGATCTACTATCTCTATTATATTTTGACAGACCAGGTAGATCTACTGTCTCTATTATATTTTGACAGACCAGGTAGATCTACTGCCCCTATTATACTATGACAGACCAGCTCGATCTACTGTCTCTATTATATTATGACAGACCAGCTAGATCTACTGTCTCTATTATATTATGACAGACCAGCTAGATCTACTGTCTCTATTATAAAATGACAGACCAGCTAGATCTACTGTCTCTATTGTATTATGACAGACCAGCTAGATCTACTGTCTCTATTATATTATGACAGACCAGCTAGATCTACTGTCTATTATATTATGACAGACCAGCTAGATCTATTGTCTCTATTATAATATGACAGACCAGCTAGATCTACTGTCTTTATTATATTATGACAGACCAGCTAGATCTACTGTCTATATTATATTATAACAGACCAGCTAGATCTACTGTCTATATTATATTATGACAGACTAGCTAGATCTACTGTCTCTATTGTATTATGACAGACCAGCTAGATCTACTATCTCTATTATATTATGACAGACCAGCTAGATCTAGTGTCTCTATTATATTATGACAGGCCAAATAAATATACTGTCTCTATTATATTTTGACAGACCAGGTAGATCTACTGTCTCTATTATATAATGACAGACCAGCTAGATCTACTGTCTCTATTATATTTTGACAGACCAGGTAGATCTACTGTCTCTATTATATTATGACAGACCAGCTAGATCTACTGTCTCTATTGTATTATGACAGACCAGGTCGATATACTGTCTCTATTATATTATGACAGACCAGGTAGATATACCGTCTCTATTATATTATGACAGACCAGGTCGATATACTGTCTCTATTACATTATGACAGACCAGGTAGATATACTGTCTCTATTATATTATGACAGACCAGCTAGATCTACTGTGTCTATTATATTATGACAGACCAGCTAGATATACTGTCTATTATATTATGACAGACCAGCTAGATCTACTGTCTATTTTATTATGACAGACCAGCTAGATCTACTGTCTCTATTGTATTATGACAGACCAGCTAGATCTACTGTCTCTATTATATTATGAGAGATCAGGTAGATATACCGACTCCATTATAAAATGACAGACCAGATAGATCTATTCTCGCTATTGTATTATGACAGACCAGCTAGATCAATTGTCTCTATTATATTATGACAGACCAGCTAGATCTACTGTCTCTATTGTATTATGACAGACCAGGTCGATATACTGTCTCTATTATATTATGACAGACCAGGTAGATATACTGTCTCTATTATATTATGACAGACCAGCTAGATCTACTGTGTCTATTATATTATGACAGACCAGCTAGATCTACTGTCTATTATATTATGACAGACCAGCTAGATTTACTGTCTATTTTATTATGACAGACCAGCTAGATCTACTGTGTCTATTATATTATGACAGACCAGCTAGATCTACTGTCTCTATTATATTATGAGAGACCAGGTAGATATACCGACTCCATTATAAAATGACAGACCAGCTAGATCTATTCTCGCTATTGTATTATGACAGACCAGCTAGATCAATTGTCTCTATTATACTATGACAGACCAGCTAGATCTACTGTCTCTATTATATTATGAGAGACCAGGTAGATATACCGACTCCATTATAAAATGACAGACCAGCTAGATCTATTCTCGCTATTGTATTATGACAGACCAGCTAGATCAATTGTCTCTATTATACTATGACAGACCAGCTAGATCTACTGTCTCTATTATATTATGACAGACCAGCTAGATCTACTGTCTCTATTATATTATGACAGACCAGCTAGATCTACTGTCTCTATTATAAAATGACAGACCAGGCAGATATACTGTCTCTATTATATTATGACAGACCAGCTAGATCTACTGTCTCTATTATATTTTGACAGACCAGGTAGATCTACTGTCTCTATTATATTATGACAGACCAGCTAGATCTACTGTCTCTATTGTATTATGACAAACCAGCTAGATCTACTGTCTCTATTATATTATGACAGACCAGCTAGATCTACTGTGTCTATTGTATTATGACAGACCAGCTAGATCTACTGTCTATTATATTATGACAGACCAGCTAGATCTATTGTCTCTATTATAATATGACAGACCAGCTAGATCTACTGTCTCTATTATATTATGACAGACCAGCTAGATCTACTGTCTATATTATATTATAACAGACCAGCTAGATCTAATGTGTCTATTATATTATGACAGACCAGCTAGATCTTCTGTCTATTATATTATGACAGACCAGCTAGATCTACTGTCTCTATTATATTATGACAGACCAGCTAGATCTATTGTCTCTATTATAATATGACATTATGACAGACCAGCTAGATCTACTGTCTCTATTGTATTATGACAGACCAGCTAGATCTACTATCTCTATTATATTTTGACAGACCAGGTAGATCTACTGTCTCTATTATATTATGACAGACCAGCTAGATCTACTGTCTCTATTATATTATGACAGACCAGCTAGATCTACTGTCTCTATTATATTATGACAGACCAGCTAGATCTACTGTCTCTATTATAATATGACAGACCAGCTAGATCTACTGTCTCTATTATATTATGACAGACCAGCTAGATCTTCTGTCTATTATATTTTGACAGACCAGGTAGATCTACTGTCTCTATTATATTATGACAGACCAGCTAGATCTATTGTCTCTATTATAATATGACAGACCAGCTAGATCTACTGTCTCTATTATATTATGACAGACCAGCTAGATCTACTGTCTATATTATAACAGACCAGCTAGATCTACTGTCTCTATTCTATTATGACAGACTAGCTAGATCTACTGTCTCTATTGTATTATGACAGACCAGCTAGATCTACTATCTCTATTATATTATGACAGACCAGCTAGATCTAGTGTCTCTATTATATTATGACAGGCCAAATAAATATACTGTCTCTATTATATTTTGACAGACCAGGTAGATCTACTGTCTCTATTATATAATGACAGACCAGCTAGATCTACTGTCTCTATTATATTTTGACAGACCAGGTAGATCTACTGTCTCTATTATATTATGACAGACCAGCTAGATCTACTGTCTCTATTGTATTATGACAGACCAGGTCGATATACTGTCTCTATTATATTATGACAGACCAGGTAGATATACCGTCTCTATTATATTATGACAGACCAGGTCGATATACTGTCTCTATTACATTATGACAGACCAGGTAGATATACTGTCTCTATTATATTATGACAGACCAGCTAGATCTACTGTGTCTATTATATTATGACTGACCAGCTAGATATACTGTCTATTATATTATGACAGACCAGCTAGATCTACTGTGTCTATTATATTATGACAGACCAGCTAGATCTACTGTCTATTATATTATGAGAGATCAGGTAGATATACCGACTCCATTATAAAATGACAGACCAGATAGATCTATTCTCGCTATTGTATTATGACAGACCAGCTAGATCAATTGTCTCTATTATATTATGACAGACCAGCTAGATCTACTGTCTCTATTGTATTATGACAGACCAGGTCGATATACTGTCTCTATTATATTATGACAGACCAGGTAGATATACTGTCTCTATTATATTATGACAGACCAGGTCGATATACTGTCTCTATTACATTATGACAGACCAGGTAGATATACTGTCTCTATTATATTATGACAGACCAGCTAGATCTACTGTGTCTATTATATTATGACAGACCAGCTAGATCTACTGTGTCTATTATATTATGACAGACCAGCTAGATTTACTGTCTATTTTATTATGACAGACCAGCTAGATCTACTGTCTCTATTGTATTATGACAGACCAGCTAGATCTACTGTCTCTATTATATTATGAGAGACCAGGTAGATATACCGACTCCATTATAAAATGACAGACCAGCTAGATCTATTCTCGCTATTGTATTATGACAGACCAGCTAGATCAATTGTCTCTATTATATTTTGACAGACCAGGTAGATCTACTGACCCTATTATACTATGACAGACCAGCTAGATATACTGTCTCTATTATATTATGACAGACCAGCTAGATCTATTGTCTCTATTATAATATGACATTATGACAGACCAGCTAGATCTACTGTCTCTATTGTATTATGACAGACCAGATAGATCTACTATCTCTATTATATTATGACAGACCAGCTAGATCTAGTGTCTCTATTATATTATGACAGACCAACTAAATCTACTGTCTCTATTATATTTTGACAGACCAGGTAGATATACTGTCTCTATTATATTATGACAGACCAGCTAAATCTACTGTCTCTATGTCTCTATTATGTTATGACAGACCAGCTAAATCTACTGTCTCTATTGTATTATGACAGACCAGCTAGATCTACTGTGTCTATTATATTATGACAGACCAGCTAGATATACTGTCTATTATATTATGACAGACCAGCTAGATCTACTGTCTATTTTATTATCACAGACCAGCTAGATCTACTGTCTCTATTGTATTATGACAGACCAGCTAGATCTACTGTCTCTATTATATTATGAGAGATCAGGTAGATATACCGACTCCATTATAAAATGACAGACCAGATAGATCTATTCTCGCTATTGTATTATGACAGACCAGCTAGATCAATTGTCTCTATCATAATATGACAGACCAGCTAGATCTACTTTCTCTATTATAATATGACAGACCAGCTAGATCTACTGTCTCTATTATATTATGACAGACCAACTAGATCTATTGTCTCTATTATAATATGACATTTTGACAGACCAGCTAGATCTACTGTCTCTATTGTATTATGACAGACCAGCTAGTTCTACTATCTATATTATATTATGACAGACCAGCTAGATCTAGTGTCTCTATTATATTATGACAGACCAACTAAATCTAATGTCTCTATTATAAAATGACAGACCAGGTAGATATACTGTCTCTATTATATTATGACAGACCAGCTAAATCTACTGTCTCTATGTCTCTATTATGTTATGACAGACCAGCTAAATCTACTGTCTCTATTGTATTATGACAGACCAGCTAGATCTACTGTGTCTATTATATTATGACAGACCAGCTAGATATACTGTCTATTATATTATGACAGACCAGCTAGATCTACTGTCTATTTTATTATCACAGACCAGCTAGATCTACTGTCTCTATTGTATTATGACAGACCAGCTAGATCTACTGTCTCTATTATATTATGAGAGATCAGGTAGATATACCGACTCCATTATAAAATGACAGACCAGATAGATCTATTCTCGCTATTGTATTATGACAGACCAGCTAGATCAATTGTCTCTATTATATTATGACAGACCAGCTAGATCTACTGTCTCTATTGTATTATGACAGACCAGGTCGATATACTGTCTCTATTATATTATGACAGACCAGGTAGATATACTGTCTCTATTATATTATGACAGACCAGGTCGATATACTGTCTCTATTACATTATGACAGACCAGGTAGATATACTGTCTCTATTATATTATGACAGACCAGCTAGATCTACTGTGTCTATTATATTATGACAGACCAGCTAGATCTACTGTCTATTATATTATGACAGACCAGCTAGATTTACTGTCTATTTTATTATGACAGACCAGCTAGATCTACTGTCTCTATTGTATTATGACAGACCAGCAAGATCTACTGTCTCTATTATATTATGAGAGACCAGGTAGATATACCGACTCCATTATAAAATGACAGACCAGCTAGATCTATTCTCGCTATTGTATTATGACAGACCAGCTAGATCAATTGTCTCTATTATAATATGACAGACCAGCTAGATCTACTGTCTCTATTATAATATGACAGACCAGCTAGATCTACTGTCTCTATTATATTATGACAGACCAGCTAGATCTATTGTTTCTATTATAATATGACATTATGACAGACCAGCTAGATCTACTGTCTCTATTGTATTATGACAGACCAGCTAGATCTACTATCTATATTATATTATGACAGACCAGCTAGATCTAGTGTCTCTATTATATTATGACAGACCAACTAAATCTACTGTCTCTATTATAAAATGACAGACCAGGTAGATATACTGTCTCTATTATATTATGACAGACCAGCTAAATCTACTGTCTCTATGTCTCTATTATGTTATGACAGACCAGCTAAATCTACTGTCTCTATTGTATTATGACAGACCAGCTAGATCTGCTGTGTCTATTATATTATGACAGACCAGCTAGATATACTGTCTATTATATTATGACAGACCAGCTAGATCTACTGTCTATTTTATTATCACAGACCAGTTAGATCTACTGTCTCTATTGTATTATGACAGACCAGCTAGATCTACTGTCTCTATTATATTATGAGAGATCAGGTAGATATACCGACTCCATTATAAAATGCCAGACCAGATAGATCTATTCTCGCTATTGTATTATGACAGACCAGCTAGATCAATTGTCTCTATTATTATATGACAGACCAGCTAGATCTACTGTCTCTATTATAATATGACAGACCAGCTAGATCTACTGTCTCTATTATATTATGACAGACCAGCTAGATCTATTGTCTCTATTATAATATGACATTATGACAGACCAGCTAGATCTACTGTCTCTATTGTATTATGACAGACCAGCTAGATCTACTATCTATATTATATTATGACAGACCAGCTAGATCTAGTGTCTCTATTATATTATGACAGACCAACTAAATCTACTGTCTCTATTATAAAATGACAGACCAGGTAGATATACTGTCTCTATTATATTATGACAGACCAGCTAAATCTACTGTCTCTATGTCTCTATTATGTTATGACAGACCAGCTAAATCTACTGTCTCTATTGTATTATGACAGACCAGCTAGATCTACTGTGTCTATTATATTATGACAGACCAGCTAGATATACTGTCTATTATATTATGACAGACCAGCTAGATCTACTGTCTATTTTATTATCACAGACCAGCTAGATCTACTGTCTCTATTGTATTATGACAGACCAGCTAGATCTACTGTCTCTATTATATTATGAGAGATCAGGTAGATATACCGACTCCATTATAAAATGACAGACCAGATAGATCTATTCTCGCTATTGTATTATGACAGACCAGCTAGATCAATTGTCTCTATTATATTATGACAGACCAGCTAGATCTACTGTCTCTATTGTATTATGACAGACCAGGTCGATATACTGTCTCTATTATATTATGACAGACCAGGTAGATATACTGTCTCTATTATATTATGACAGACCAGGTCGATATACTGTCTCTATTACATTATGACAGACCAGGTAGATATACTGTCTCTATTATATTATGACAGACCAGCTAGATCTACTGTGTCTATTATATTATGACAGACCAGCTAGATCTACTGTCTATTATATTATGACAGACCAGCTAGATTTACTGTCTATTTTATTATGACAGACCAGCTAGATCTACTGTCTCTATTGTATTATGACAGACCAGCAAGATCTACTGTCTCTATTATATTATGAGAGACCAGGTAGATATACCGACTCCATTATAAAATGACAGACCAGCTAGATCTATTCTCGCTATTGTATTATGACAGACCAGCTAGATCAATTGTCTCTATTATAATATGACAGACCAGCTAGATCTACTGTCTCTATTATAATATGACAGACCAGCTAGATCTACTGTCTCTATTATATTATGACAGACCAGCTAGATCTATTGTCTCTATTATAATATGACATTATGACAGACCAGCTAGATCTACTGTCTCTATTGTATTATGACAGACCAGCTAGATCTACTATCTATATTATATTATGACAGACCAGCTAGATCTAGTGTCTCTATTATATTATGACAGACCAACTAAATCTACTGTCTCTATTATAAAATGACAGACCAGGTAGATATACTGTCTCTATTATATTATGACAGACCAGCTAAATCTACTGTCTCTATGTCTCTATTATGTTATGACAGACCAGCTAAATCTACTGTCTCTATTGTATTATGACAGACCAGCTAGATCTGCTGTGTCTATTATATTATGACAGACCAGCTAGATATACTGTCTATTATATTATGACAGACCAGCTAGATCTACTGTCTATTTTATTATGACAGACCAGCTAGATCTACTGTCTCTATTGTATTATGACAGACCAGCTAGATCTACTGTCTCTATTATATTATGAGAGACCAGGTAGATATACCGACTCCATTATAAAATGACAGACCAGCTAGATCAATTTCTCTATTATAATTTGACAGACCAGCTAGATCTACTGTCTCTATTATAATATGACAGACCAGCTAGATCTACTGTCTCTATTATATTATGACAGACCAGCTAGATCTATTGTCTCTATTATAATATGACATTATGACAGACCAGCTAGATCTACTGTCTCTATTGTATTATGACAGACCAGCTAGATCTACTATCTATATTATATTATGACAGACCAGCTAGATCTAGTGTCTCTATTATATTATGACAGACCAACTAAATCTACTGTCTCTATTATAAAATGACAGACCAGGTAGATATACTGTCTCTATTATATTATGACAGACCAGCTAAATCTACTGTCTCTATGTCTCTATTATGTTATGACAGACCAGCTAAATCTACTGTCTCTATTGTATTATGACAGACCAGCTAGATCTACTGTGTCTATTATATTATGACAGACCAGCTAGATATACTGTCTATTATATTATGACAGACCAGCTAGATCTACTGTCTATTTTATTATCACAGACCAGCTAGATCTACTGTCTCTATTGTATTATGACAGACCAGCTAGATCTACTGTCTCTATTATATTATGAGAGATCAGGTAGATATACCGACTCCCATTATAAAATGACAGACCAGATAGATCTATTCTCGCTATTGTATTATGACAGACCAGCTAGATCAATTGTCTCTATTATATTATGACAGACCAGCTAGATCTACTGTCTCTATTGTATTATGACAGACCAGGTCGATATACTGTCTCTATTATATTATGACAGACCAGGTCGATATACTGTCTCTATTACATTATGACAGACCAGGTAGATATACTGTCTCTATTATATTATGACAGACCAGCTAGATCTACTGTGTCTATTATATTATGACAGACCAGCTAGATATACTGTCTATTATATTATGACAGACCAGCTAGATCTACTGTCTATTTTATTATGACAGACCAGCTAGATCTACTGTCTCTATTGTATTATGACAGACCAGCTAGATCTACTGTCTCTATTATATTATGAGAGACCAGGTAGATATACCGACTCCATTATAAAATGACAGACCAGCTAGATCTATTCTCGCTATTGTATTATGACAGACCAGCTAGATCAATTGTCTCTATTATATTATGACAGACCAGCTAGATCTACTGTCTCTATTGTATTATGACAGACCAGGTCGATATACTGTCTCTATTATATTATGACAGACCAGGTAGATATACTGTCTCTATTATATTATGACAGACCAGGTCGATATACTGTCTCTATTACATTATGACAGACCAGGTAGATATACTGTCTCTATTATATTATGACAGACCAGCTAGATCTACTGTGTCTATTATATTATGACAGACCAGCTAGATCTACTGTCTATTATATTATGACAGACCAGCTAGATTTACTGTCTATTTTATTATGACAGACCAGCTAGATCTACTGTCTCTATTGTATTATGACAGACCAGCTAGATCTACTGTCTCTATTATATTATGAGAGACCAGGTAGATATACCGACTCCATTATAAAATGACAGACCAGCTAGATCTATTCTCACTATTGTATTATGACAGACCAGCTAGATCAATTGTCTCTATTATAATATGACAGACCAGCTAGATCTACTGTCTCTATTATGATATGACAGACCAGCTAGATCTACTGTCTCTATTATATTATGACAGACCAGCTAGATCTATTGTCTCTATTATAATATGACATTATGACAGACCAGCTAGATCTACTGTCTCTATTGTATTATGACAGACCAGCTAGATCTACTATCTATATTATATTATGACAGACCAGCTAGATCTAGTGTCTCTATTATATTATGACAGACCAACTAAATCTACTGTCTCTATTATAAAATGACAGACCAGGTAGATATACTGTCTCTATTATATTATGACAGACCAGCTAAATCTACTGTCTCTATGTCTCTATTATGTTATGACAGACCAGCTAAATCTACTGTCTCTATTGTATTATGACAGACCAGCTAGATCTACTGTGTCTATTATATTATGACAGACCAGCTAGATATACTGTCTCTATTATATTATGACAGACCAGCTAGATCTACTGTCTATTTTATTATCACAGACCAGCTAGATCTACTGTCTCTATTGTATTATGACAGACCAGCTAGATCTACTGTCTCTATTATATTATGAGAGATCAGGTACATATACCGACACCATTATAAAATGACAGACCAGATAGATCTATTCTCGCTATTGTATTATGACAGACCAGCTAGATCAATTGTCTCTATTATATTATGACAGACCAGCTAGATCTACTGTCTCTATTGTATTATGACAGACCAGGTCGATATACTGTCTCTATTATATTATGACAGACCAGGTCGATATACTGTCTCTATTACATTATGACAGACCAGGTAGATATACTGTCTCTATTATATTATGACAGACCAGCTAGATCTACTGTGTCTATTATATTATGACAGACCAGCTAGATATACTGTCTATTATATTATGACAGACCAGCTAGATCTACTGTCTATTTTATTATGACAGACCAGCTAGATCTACTGTCTCTATTGTATTATGACAGACCAGCTAGATCTACTGTCTCTATTATATTATGAGAGATCAGGTAGATATACCGACTCCATTATAAAATGACAGACCAGATAGATCTACTGTCTCTATTATATTTTGACAGACCAGGTAGATCTATTGTCTCTATTATATTATGACAGACCAGCTAGATCTACTGTCTCTATTGTATTATGATAGACCAGGTCGATATACTGTCTCTATTATATTATGACAGACCAGGTAGATATAAAGTCTCTATTATATTATGACAGACCAGGTCGATATACTGTCTCTATTACATTATGACAGACCAGGTAGATATACTGTCTCTATTATATTATGACAGACCAGGTAGATATACCGTCTCTATTATATTATGACAGACCAGGTCGATATACTGTCTCTATTACATTATGACAGACCAGGTAGATATACTGTCTCTATTATATTATGACAGACCAGCTAGATCTACTGTGTCTATTATATTATGACAGACCAGCTAGATTTACTGTCTATTTTATTATGACAGACCAGCTAGATCTACTGTCTCTATTGTATTATGACAGACCAGCAAGATCTACTGTCTCTATTATATTATGAGAGACCAGGTAGATATACCGACTCCATTATAAAATGACAGACCAGCTAGATCTATTCTCGCTATTGTATTATGACAGACCAGCTAGATCAATTGTCTCTATCATAATATGACAGACCAGCTAGATCTACTGTCTCTATTATAATATGACAGACCAGCTAGATCTACTGTCTCTATTATATTATGACAGACCAGCTAGATCTATTGTCTCTATTATAATATGACATTATGACAGACCAGCTAGATCTACTGTCTCTATTGTATTATGACAGACCAGCTAGATCTACTATCTATATTATATTATGACAGACCAGCTAGATCTAGTGTCTCTATTATATTATGACAGACCAACTAAATCTACTGTCTCTATTATAAAATGACAGACCAGGTAGATATACTGTCTCTATTATATTATGACAGACCAGCTACATCTACTGTCTCTATGTCTCTATTATGTTATGACAGACCAGCTAAATCTACTGTCTCTATTGTATTATGACAGACCAGCTAGATCTACTGTGTCTATTATATTATGACAGACCAGCTAGATATACTGTCTATTATATTATGACAGACCAGCTAGATCTACTGTCTATTTTATTATCACAGACCAGCTAGATCTACTGTCTCTATTGTATTATGACAGACCAGCTAGATCTACTGTCTCTATTATATTATGAGAGATCAGGTAGATATACCGACTCCATTATAAAATGACAGACCAGATAGATCTATTCTCGCTATTGTATTATGACAGACCAGCTAGATCAATTGTCTCTATTATAATATGACAGACCAGCTAGATCTACTGTCTCTATTATAATATGACAGACCAGCTAGATCTACTGTCTCTATTATATTATGACAGACCAGCTAGATCTATTGTCTCTATTATAATATGACATTATGACAGACCAGCTAGATCTACTGTCTCTATTGTATTATGACAGACCAGCTAGATCTACTATCTATATTATATTATGACAGACCAGCTAGATCTAGTGTCTCTATTATATTATGACAGACCAACTAAATCTACTGTCTCTATTATAAAAATGACAGACCAGGTAGATATACTGTCTCTATTATATTATGACAGACCAGCTAAATCTACTGTCTCTATGTCTCTATTATGTTATGACAGACCAGCTAAATCTACTGTCTCTATTGTATTATGACAGACCAGCTAGATTCTACTGTGTCTATTATATTATGACAGACCAGCTAGATATACTGTCTATTATATTATGACAGACCAGCTAGATCTACTGTCTATTTTATTATCACAGACCAGCTAGATCTACTGTCTCTATTGTATTATGACAGACCAGCTAGATCTACTGTCTCTATTATATTATGAGAGATCAGGTAGATATACCGACTCCATTATAAAATGACAGACCAGAAAGATCTATTCTCGCTATTGTATTATGACAGACCAGCTAGATCAATTGTCTCTATTATATTATGACAGACCAGCTAGATCTACTGTCTCTATTGTATTATGACAGACCAGGTCGATATACTGTCTCTATTATATTATGACAGACCAGGTAGATATACTGTCTCTATTATATTATGACAGACCAGGTCGATATACTGTCTCTATTACATTATGACAGACCAGGTAGATATACAGTCTCTATTATATTATGACAGACCAGCTAGATCTACTATCTCTATTATATTATGACAGACCAGCTAGATCTAGTGTCTCTATTATATTATGACAGGCCAAATAAATATACTGTCTCTATTATATTTTGACAGACCAGGTAGATCTACTGTCTCTATTATATAATGACAGACCAGCTAGATCTACTGTCTCTATTATATTTTGACAGACCAGGTAGATCTACTGTCTCTATTATATTATGACAGACCAGCTAGATCTACTGTCTCTATTGTATTATGACAGACCAGGTCGATATACTGTCTCTATTATATTATGACAGACCAGGTAGATATACCGTCTCTATTATATTATGACAGACCAGGTCGATATACTGTCTCTATTACATTATGACAGACCAGGTAGATATACTGTCTCTATTATATTATGACAGACCAGCTAGATCTACTGTGTCTATTATATTATGACAGACCAGCTAGATATACTGTCTATTATATTATGACAGACCAGCTAGATCTACTGTCTATTTTATTATGACAGACCAGCTAGATCTACTGTCTCTATTGTATTATGACATACCAGCTAGATCTACTGTCTCTATTATATTATGAGAGATCAGGTAGATATACCGACTCCATTATAAAATGACAGACCAGATAGATCTATTCTCGCTATTGTATTATGACAGACCAGCTAGATCAATTGTCTCTATTATATTATGACAGACCAGCTAGATCTACTGTCTCTATTGTATTATGACAGACCAGGTCGATATACTGTCTCTATTATATTATGACAGACCAGGTAGATATACTGTCTCTATTATATTATGACAGACCAGGTCGATATACTGTCTCTATTACATTATGACAGACCAGGTAGATATACTGTCTCTATTATATTATGACAGACCAGCTAGATCTACTGTGTCTATTATATTATGACAGACCAGCTAGATCTACTGTCTATTATATTATGACAGACCAGCTAGATTTACTGTCTATTTTATTATGACAGACCAGCTAGATCTACTGTCTCTATTGTATTATGACAGACCAGCTAGATCTACTATCTCTATTATATTATGACAGACCAGCTAGATCTACTGTCTCTGTTATATTATGACAGACCTGGTAGGTACACTGTCTCTATTATATTATGACAGACCAGCTAGATCTACTGTCCCTATTATATTATGACATACCAGCTAGATCTACTGTCTCTATTATATTATTACAGACCAGCTAGATCTACTGTCTCTATTATATTTTGACATACCGGGTAGATCTACTGTCTCTGTTATATTATGACAGACCAGCTAGTTCTACTGTCTCTGTTATATTATGACAGACCTGGTAGATACACTGTCTCTATTATATTATGACAGACCAGCTAGATCTACTGTCCCTATTATATTATGACAGACCAGCTAGATCTACTGTCTCTTTTATATTTTGACAGACCAGCTAGATCTACTGTCTCTATTATATTATGACAGACCAGCTTGATCTACTGTCTCTATTATATTATGACAGACCAGGTAGATCTACTGTCTCTATTATATTATGACAGACCAGCTAGATCTACTGTCTCTATTATATTTTGACATACCAGGTAGATCTACTGTCTCTGTTATATTATGACAGACCAGCTAGATCTACTGTCTCTGTTATATTATGACAGACCTGGTAGATACACTGTCTCTATTATATTATGACAGACCAGCTGGATCTACTGTCTCTATATCTCTATTGTACTATGACAGACCATCTAGATCTATTCTCGCTATTGTATTATGACAGACCAGCTAGATCAATTGTCTCTATTATAATATGACAGACCAGCTAGATCTACTGTCTCTATTATAATATGACAGACCAGCTAGATCTACTGTCTCTATTATATTATGACAGACCAGCTAGATCTATTGTCTCTATTATAATATGACATTATGACAGACCAGCTAGATCTACTGTCTCTATTGTATTATGACAGACCAGCTAGATCTACTATCTATATTATATTATGACAGACCAGCTAGATCTAGTGTCTCTATTATATTATGACAGACCAACTAAATCTACTGTCTCTATTATAAAATGACAGACCAGGTAGATATACTGTCTCTATTATATTATGACAGACCAGCTAAATCTACTGTCTCTATGTCTCTATTATGTTATGACAGACCAGCTAAATCTACTGTCTCTATTGTATTATGACAGACCAGCTAGATCTACTGTGTCTATTATATTATGACAGACCAGCTAGATATACTGTCTATTATATTATGACAGACCAGCTAGATCTACTGTCTATTTTATTATCACAGACCAGCTAGATCTACTGTCTCTATTGTATTATGACAGACCAGCTAGATCTACTGTCTCTATTATATTATGAGAGATCAGGTAGATATACCGACTCCATTATAAAATGACAGACCAGATAGATCTATTCTCGCTATTGTATTATGACAGACCAGCTAGATCAATTGTCTCTATTATATTATGACAGACCAGCTAGATCTACTGTCTCTATTGTATTATGACAGACCAGTTCGATATACTGTCTCTATTATATTATGACAGACCAGGTAGATATACTGTCTCTATTATATTATGACAGACCAGGTCGATATACTGTCTCTATTACATTATGACAGACCAGGTAGATATACTGTCTCTATTATATTATGACAGACCAGCTAGATCTACTGTGTCTATTATATTATGACAGACCAGCTAGATCTACTGTCTATTATATTATGACAGACCAGCTAGATTTACTGTCTATTGTATTATGACAGACCAGCTAGATCTACTGTCTCTATTATATTATGAGAGATCAGGTAGATATACCGACTCCATTATAAAATGACAGACCAGATAGATCTATTCTCGCTATTGTATTATGACAGACCAGCTAGATCAATTGTCTCTATTATATTATGACAGACCAGCTAGATCTACTGTCTCTATTGTATTATGACAGACCAGGTCGATATACTGTCTCTATTATATTATGACAGACCAGGTAGATATACTGTCTCTATTATATTATGACAGACCAGGTCGATATACTGTCTCTATTACATTATGACAGACCAGGTAGATATACTGTCTCTATTATATTATGACAGACCAGCTAGATCTACTGTCTCTATTATAATATGACAGACCAGCTAGATCTACTGTCTCTATTATATTATGACAGACCAGCTAGATCTATTGTCTCTATTATAATATGACATTATGACAGACCAGCTAGATCTACTGTCTCTATTGTATTATGACAGACCAGCTAGATCTACTATCTATATTATATTATGACAGACCAGCTAGATCTAGTGTCTCTATTATATTATGACAGACCAACTAAATCTACTGTCTCTATTATAAAATGACAGACCAGGTAGATATACTGTCTCTATTATATTATGACAGACCAGCTAAATCTACTGTCTCTATGTCTCTATTATGTTATGACAGACCAGCTAAATCTACTGTCTCTATTGTATTATGACAGACCAGCTAGATCTACTGTGTCTATTATATTATGACAGACCAGCTAGATATACTGTCTATTATATTATGACAGACCAGCTAGATCTACTGTCTATTTTATTATCACAGACCAGCTAGATCTACTGTCTCTATTGTATTATGACAGACCAGCTAGATCTACTGTCTCTATTATATTATGAGAGATCAGGTAGATATACCGACTCCATTATAAAATGACAGACCAGATAGATCTATTCTCGCTATTATATTATGACAGACCAGGTAGATCTACTGTCTCTATTATATTATGACAGACCAGCTAGATCTACTGTCTCTATTGTATTATGAAAGACCAGGTCGATATACTGTCTCTATTATATTATGACAGACCAGGTAGATATACCGTCTCTATTATATTATGACAGACCAGCTAGATCTAGTGTCTCTATTATATTATGACAGGCCAAATAAATATACTGTCTCTATTATATTTTGACAGACCAGGTAGATCTACTGTCTCTATTATATAATGACAGACCAGCTAGATCTACTGTCTCTATTATATTTTGACAGACCAGGTAGATCTACTGTCTCTATTATATTATGACAGACCAGCTAGATCTACTGTCTCTATTGTATTATGACAGACCAGGTCGATATACTGTCTCTATTATATTATGACAGACCAGGTAGATATACTGTCTCTATTATATTATGACAGACCAGGTCGATATACTGTCTCTATTACATTATGACAGACCAGGTAGATATACTGTCTCTATTATATTATGACAGACCAGCTAGATCTACTGTGTCTATTATATTATGACAGACCAGCTAGATATACTGTCTATTATATTATGACAGACCAGCTAGATCTACTGTCTATTTTATTATGACAGACCAGCTAGATCTACTGTCTCTATTGTATTATGACATACCAGCTAGATCTACTGTCTCTATTATATTATGAGAGATCAGGTAGATATACCGACTCCATTATAAAATGACAGACCAGATAGATCTATTCTCGCTATTGTATTATGACAGACCAGCTAGATCAATTGTCTCTATTATATTATGACAGACCAGCTAGATCTACTGTCTCTATTGTATTATGACAGACCAGGTCGATCTACTGTCTCTATTATATTATGACAGACCAGGTAGATATACTGTCTCTATTATATTATGACAGACCAGCTAGATCTACTATCTCTATTATATTATGACAGACCAGCTAGATCTACTGTCTCTATTATATTATGACAGACCAGCTAGATCTACTGTCTCTATTGTATTATGACAGACCAGCTAGATCTACTATCTCTATTATATTATGACAGACCAGCTAGATCTACTGTCTCTGTTATATTATGACAGACCTGGTAGGTACACTGTCTCTATTATATTATGACAGACCAGCTAGATCTACTGTCCCTATTATATTATGACATACCAGCTAGATCTACTGTCTCTATTATATTATGACAGACCAGCTAGATCTACTGTCTCTATTATATTTTGACATACCGGGTAGATCTACTGTCTCTGTTATATTATGACAGACCAGCTAGTTCTACTGTCTCTGTTATATTATGACAGACCTGGTAGATACACTGTCTCTATTATATTATGACAGACCAGCTAGATCTACTGTCCCTATTATATTATGACAGACCAGCTAGATCTACTGTCTCTTTTATATTTTGACAGACCAGCTAGATCTACTGTCTCTATTATATTATGACAGACCAGCTTGATCTACTGTCTCTATTATATTATGACAGACCAGGTAGATCTACTGTCTCTATTATATTATGACAGACCAGCTAGATCTACTGTCTCTATTATATTTTGACATACCAGGTAGATCTACTGTCTCTGTTATATTATGACAGACCAGCTAGATCTACTGTCTCTGTTATATTATGACAGACCTGGTAGATACACTGTCTCTATTATATTATGACAGACCAGCTGGATCTACTGTCTCTATATCTCTATTGTACTATGACAGACCATCTAGATCTATTCTCGCTATTGTATTATGACAGACCAGCTAGATCAATTGTCTCTATTATAATATGACAGACCAGCTAGATCTACTGTCTCTATTATAATATGACAGACCAGCTAGATCTACTGTCTCTATTATATTATGACAGACCAGCTAGATCTATTGTCTCTATTATAATATGACATTATGACAGACCAGCTAGATCTACTGTCTCTATTGTATTATGACAGACCAGCTAGATCTACTATCTATATTATATTATGACAGACCAGCTAGATCTAGTGTCTCTATTATATTATGACAGACCAACTAAATCTACTGTCTCTATTATAAAATGACAGACCAGGTAGATATACTGTCTCTATTATATTATGACAGACCAGCTAAATCTACTGTCTCTATGTCTCTATTATGTTATGACAGACCAGCTAAATCTACTGTCTCTATTGTATTATGACAGACCAGCTAGATCTACTGTGTCTATTATATTATGACAGACCAGCTAGATATACTGTCTATTATATTATGACAGACCAGCTAGATCTACTGTCTATTTTATTATCACAGACCAGCTAGATCTACTGTCTCTATTGTATTATGACAGACCAGCTAGATCTACTGTCTCTATTATATTATGAGAGATCAGGTAGATATACCGACTCCATTATAAAATGACAGACCAGATAGATCTATTCTCGCTATTGTATTATGACAGACCAGCTAGATCAATTGTCTCTATTATATTATGACAGACCAGCTAGATCTACTGTCTCTATTGTATTATGACAGACCAGGTCGATATACTGTCTCTATTATATTATGACAGACCAGGTAGATATACTGTCTCTATTATATTATGACAGACCAGGTCGATATACTGTCTCTATTACATTATGACAGACCAGGTAGATATACTGTCTCTATTATATTATGACAGACCAGCTAGATCTACTGTGTCTATTATATTATGACAGACCAGCTAGATCTACTGTCTATTATATTATGACAGACCAGCTAGATCTACTGTCTCTATTATAATATGACAGACCAGCTAGATCTACTGTCTCTATTATATTATGACAGACCAGCTAGATCTATTGTCTCTATTATAATATGACATTATGACAGACCAGCTAGATCTACTGTCTCTATTGTATTATGACAGACCAGCTAGATCTACTATCTATATTATATTATGACAGACCAGCTAGATCTAGTGTCTCTATTATATTATGACAGACCAACTAAATCTACTGTCTCTATTATAAAATGACAGACCAGGTAGATATACTGTCTCTATTATATTATGACAGACCAGCTAAATCTACTGTCTCTATGTCTCTATTATGTTATGACAGACCAGCTAAATCTACTGTCTCTATTGTATTATGACAGACCAGCTAGATCTACTGTGTCTATTATATTATGACAGACCAGCTAGATATACTGTCTATTATATTATGACAGACCAGCTAGATCTACTGTCTATTTTATTATCACAGACCAGCTAGATCTACTGTCTCTATTGTATTATGACAGACCAGCTAGATCTACTGTCTCTATTATATTATGAGAGATCAGGTAGATATACCGACTCCATTATAAAAATGACAGACCAGATAGATCTATTCTCGCTATTGTATTATGACAGACCAGCTAGATCAATTGTCTCTATTATATTATGACAGACCAGCTAGATCTACTGTCTCTATTGTATTATGACAGACCAGGTCGATATACTGTCTCTATTATATTATGACAGACCAGGTAGATATACTGTCTCTATTATATTATGACAGACCAGGTCGATATACTGTCTCTATTACATTATGACAGACCAGGTAGATATACTGTCTCTATTATATTATGACAGACCAGCTAGATCTACTGTGTCTATTATATTATGACAGACCAGCTAGATCTACTGTCTATTATATTATGACAGACCAGCTAGATTTACTGTCTATTTTATTATGACAGACCAGCTAGATCTACTGTCTCTATTGTATTATGACAGACCAGCTAGATCTACTATCTCTATTATATTATGACAGACCAGCTAGATCTACTGTCTCTGTTATATTATGACAGACCTGGTAGGTACACTGTCTCTATTATATTATGACAGACCAGCTAGATCTACTGTCCCTATTATATTATGACATACCAGCTAGATCTACTGTCTCTATTATATTATGACAGACCAGCTAGATCTACTGTCTCTATTATATTTTTGACATACCGGGTAGATCTACTGTCTCTGTTATATTATGACAGACCAGCTAGTTCTACTGTCTCTGTTATATTATGACAGACCTGGTAGATACACTGTCTCTATTATATTATGACAGACCAGCTAGATCTACTGTCCCTATTATATTATGACAGACCAGCTAGATCTACTGTCTCTTTTATATTTTGACAGACCAGCTAGATCTACTGTCTCTATTATATTATGACAGACCAGCTTGATCTACTGTCTCTATTATATTATGACAGACCAGGTAGATCTACTGTCTCTATTATATTATGACAGACCAGCTAGATCTACTGTCTCTATTATATTTTGACATACCAGGTAGATCTACTGTCTCTGTTATATTATGACAGACCAGCTAGATCTACTGTCTCTGTTATATTATGACAGACCTGGTAGATACACTGTCTCTATTATATTATGACAGACCAGCTGGATCTACTGTCTCTATATCTCTATTGTACTATGACAGACCATCTAGATCTATTCTCGCTATTGTATTATGACAGACCAGCTAGATCAATTGTCTCTATTATAATATGACAGACCAGCTAGATCTACTGTCTCTATTATAATATGACAGACCAGCTAGATCTACTGTCTCTATTATATTATGACAGACCAGCTAGATCTATTGTCTCTATTATAATATGACATTATGACAGACCAGCTAGATCTACTGTCTCTATTGTATTATGACAGACCAGCTAGATCTACTATCTATATTATATTATGACAGACCAGCTAGATCTAGTGTCTCTATTATATTATGACAGACCAACTAAATCTACTGTCTCTATTATAAAATGACAGACCAGGTAGATATACTGTCTCTATTATATTATGACAGACCAGCTAAATCTACTGTCTCTATGTCTCTATTATGTTATGACAGACCAGCTAAATCTACTGTCTCTATTGTATTATGACAGACCAGCTAGATCTACTGTGTCTATTATATTATGACAGACCAGCTAGATATACTGTCTATTATATTATGACAGACCAGCTAGATCTACTGTCTATTTTATTATCACAGACCAGCTAGATCTACTGTCTCTATTGTATTATGACAGACCAGCTAGATCTACTGTCTCTATTATATTATGAGAGATCAGGTAGATATACCGACTCCATTATAAAAATGACAGACCAGAT